>NC_052330.1:24405693-24493193 GCF_016432855.1 Salvelinus namaycush | reverse complement strand
AGCAGAGTGAGCACAGCCTGTCCTCTCTGGGCAGCCAGGTTTGTCTGTGACGACCGGTCTCTATAGCCAGACTGTGCTCACTGAGTCTGTACCTAGTCAATGTTTTCCTCAGTTTTCTATCAGTCACAGTGGTCAGATAGTCTGCCACCATGTACTGTCTGTTTAGAGCCAAATAGCATTGAAGTTTACTTTGATTTTTTGTGGTGTCTTTCCAATAGGTTCTATATTTTTCTTTTTGTTTTGTGATGATTTGGTTGGGCCAGATTTTCTGAGGGCTGTCCCGAGGCTCTATGGGGTTGGTTTGGGTTGGTGAACTGAGCCTCAGAACCAGCTGGCTGAGGGGACTCTTCTCTGGTTTCATCTCTTGATATTGTAGAGCTGTGTGATGGAATGTTTTAGGGTCACTTGTTTTTAGATGGTTGTAAAATTTGATGGCTCTTTTTTCTATTCGAATGAGGAGGGGGTATTGGCCCAATTCTGCCCTACATGCGTTATTTGGAGTTTTTCTTTGTACTTGCAATACAGTCTTGCAAAACTCTGCATGTAATATTTCAGTTGGATGTTTGTCCCATTTAGTAAATTCATTATTAGAGAGTGGACCCCATACTTCACTGCCATATAGAGCAATTGGTTCTATAACTGATTGAAAAATTTTGAGCCAGATTCTAATTGGAATTTCAATTTTGATGTTCCTTTTAATGGCATAGAATGCTCTTCTTGCTTTGTCTCTCAGCTCATTCACAGCCATGTGAAAGCTACCTGTGTTGCTGATATTTAGTCCTAGATATGTGTAGTTTTTGGTGTGTTCTAATAGAACTGTGTCCAAATAGAATTTATATTTGTCATCCTTATTTCCCGACCTTTTTTGGAATATCATTATATTTGTTTTTTTTAGGTTAACGGTCAGAGCCCAGGTCTGACAGAACCTGTGAAGACGATCTAGGTGCTGCTGTAACCCCTCTTTAGTGGGAGACAGCAGCACCAGGTCATCTGCGTACAGCAGACACTTGATTTCAGTGTTGTGTAGGGTGATACCAGGTGCTGCCGATTCTTCTAATGTTTTTGCCAATTCATTAATGTAGATGTTAAATAATGTTGGACTTATTGGGCAGCCCTGTTTCACTCCCCGCCCCTGAGAGAAGAAGTCTGTTTGCTTGTTGCCAATTTTAACCGCACATTTGTTTTTAGTGTACATTGATTTAATAAAATCATATGTTTTCCCTCCAATACCACTTTCTATTAGTTTATAAAAAAGACCTTCGTGCCAAATTGAATCAAATGCTTTCTTGAAATCTACAAAACACGAGTAGATTTTGCCTTTGTTTTGGTTAACTTGTTTATCAATTAGAGTGTGGAGGGTGTAAATGTGGTCTGTTGTACGATAATTTTTTAGAAATCCAATCTGGCTTCTGCTCAGGACGTTGTGTTCGTCAAGGAAATGATGTAGTCTGCTATTTATAATACTGCAGAGAATTTTCCCCAAGTTGCTGTTAACGCAAATTCCTCTGTAATTATTTGGGTCAAATTTGTCTCCATTTTTATAGATTGGTGTGATCAATCCCTGGTTCCAAATATCGGGGAAAATACCTGCAGTGAGGATAATGTTGAAGAGTTTGAGTATAGCCAATTTGAATTTGTGGTCTGTATATTTGATCATTTCATTTAAAATACCATCAGCACCACAGGCCTTTTTTGGTTGGAGATTGCATAGTTTTTCCAATAATTCTTCTTCTGTAATTGGGGTATCTACAGGATTCTGATAGTCTTTGACTGCTAATTCAAGGATTTGTAATTTTTCTTGTATATCTTTTTGTTCTGGGCTCTTTGTTATATTGCTGTAGAGGTTTGCAAAGTGATTTCTCCACATATCCCCATTTTGGATAGCCAATTCCTCATGATGAGGTTTGTTTAATTTATTCCAATTCTCCCAGAAGTGGTTCGATTCTATGGATTCCTCAATTCCAACCAGCTGATTTCTAATGTGCTGTTCCTTTTTTGTTCTTAGGGTGCGTTTGTATTGCTTCAGTGTTTCCCCATATTGAAGGCGTATATTTTTGTTGTCTGGTTCTCTGTGTTTTTGATTAGATATATTTCTCAATGACTTTCTTAGATTTTTGCAATCATTATCAAACCATTTTTCATTATCTGTTATTTTTGGTTTGCTCTTATGCTTCTTTAGATTAGCCAAGGAGGCTAATTTGTCAAATATAAAGTTTATGTTCCTAACGGCCAAATTTACACCTTCATTGCTGAAGGAGAATGTTAAGGCTAAAAAGTTGTCCAGGAGAGATTGTATTTTTTGGCTACTAATTGCTTTTTGGTAGATGTCTGTACTGTTTGCACTCCATCTATAGGCTTGTTTAGTACCATGTAATTTATTGGGCCGTGATGCTTCATGGTTGGGTTCTGCTCTTCTCAGATACACTGTGATTTTACTGTGGTCTGAGAGAGGTGTTAGTGGGCTGACTGTGAAGGCTCTGAGAGACTCTGGGTTGAGGTCGGTGAGGAAGTAGTCTACAGTGCTGCTGCCAAGGGATGAGCTGTAGGTGTACCTACCAAAAGAGTCTCCTCTCAGCCTGCCATTGACTGTGTACAGACCCAGTGTTCGACAGAGCCTCAGGAGCTGTACTCCGTTTTTGTTTTTCACTTTGTCATAGTTGTTTCTGTGGGGGTATGTGGGGAGGGAAAGGTTATTGCTTCCTGGTAGGTGTTTATCCCCATGACTGTTAATAGTGTCTTGTTCTTCTGCTGTTCTAGCATTCAGGTCTCCACAGACCAGTACGTTGCCTTGGGCCTGAAAGTGACTAATCTCCCCCTCTAGAATGGAGAAGCTCTCTTCATTGAAGTAGGGTGACTCTGAGGGGGGAATGTATGTGGCACAGAGGAAGACGTTTTTATCTGTCAAGATAGCCTCCTTGTTGATTTTTAACCAGATAAAGAATTCTCCTGTTTTGATCAATTCGATTGAATTAATTAGTTCAGATTTATACCATATTAACATTCCCCCTGAGTCTCTGCCCTGTTTGATTCCTTTTAATTTAGTGGATGGTAGGATTATCTCCCTATAACCTAGTGGACAGCCAGTGGAAACATCACCTCTGCACCATGTTTCCTGTAGTACTACAATATCAACATCATCAATTTCTTTCAGGAAGTCTGGGTTTCTGCTCTTTAGCCCAAAAGCAGAGGACTTCAATCCTTGTATATTCCAACATGCAACGTAAAAAGACTTCATAACTTTTTTTTCTCTTTCTTTTCTTTACCTTTCAAAATGAGACAAACATTCACAATCCAAGAAGAACCATTAAAACAGGATTTTTCAATTAAAGTAAACTCTTATTTTGCAAATGTGATTTGTTTATCATTTAAGATAGAATTTGTGTCATGCCACTTGGGTGGATGTAGTGTGAGGATGGTGGTGTTCTTGTGCTCATCTTACCATGACCCTCGGCCTATCACATGTGAGCATAGTAGACTCAGCATTTGTTTAATGTCACTCATTTGGTTGGTGGGGGCTGGGCCAGTTGCTCCTCTCACAGCCTGTGCGTAGCTCTGCCTGCTGGGCTGTGGCTCCTCCAGGTGTGGGTCTGCGGTGGGGAGGAGGGGGGTGGTAGGCCTCATCTGGGTGGCTCTGAAGCTGGGCTGGGGTGGTCTGTGCTGCGCTGGCTGTGGTGGGCATTGAGGTTGGTGGTGCTGTGGTCGTGGCTGGGGGGTCCAGGGTGCTGGTCCGGGGTGTTGTCTCGGTGATCTCGGCGGGGTGGAGATTGCTCCGCTGTTCCTGGGTGGAGAGGTCGGGCTGCGGTTTAAAGCAACGTCCTTGAGAGTCTTGGCAAGGATGGGGACTGTCTCCCTGTACAGGTGAACATGGTCATAGAGACAGTCCAGATCGAGGGTGGGATGGTGGGCCAGGTGTACATTGGGTCGCAGGGCACAGTCCCGGGATAGGCTGGCATTTATTCTTTGGATTGTGGCAGGGTGGAAGTCCCTCCTCTGTAGAAGGGTTGACACTATGATTCTTGAGTTGGGGAAGATTACGGAGGCCTTCTCAATCACTCCCCGTAGTGAAGTCGCCACCCTCTCCTGCTGAGCACGCAGGTCGTTGCTTCCGGTATGTATGATTATGTGGCTTGGCGACCCGAGATGGGCCTTATCAAGCAGCTCCATGGCACTCTGCGTGGTTGGGCACCACACCTTTCTCGTTTTGTGTCTAGGGAAAAGTTTCTTCTCCTGGACATACTTCCCATTTGAGTCCATTAACAGGACGATGTCAGCCAGTGTTTCTTCTGGACTGGGGGGGGGCAGAGTGGGGGCTGGTGGGTGTTGGAGCCGGGGTGTGGCTGGTCTGTGTCGGTGCCACTGTCAGTGGGTGGCTGTTCTGTGGGTTGGGGAGGAGGGGTGCAGCAGGCAGGGCTGGGGAAGTCTGGCTGGTTGAGCTGGGCTCCTCTGCTGTGTGAGGGCAGGTCATAGGGTGGTGATCTAGCTGCTCCTGCAGCCTGTCCTCTGCTCTCTTTCTCTCCTGCAGCTCCTCTCTTAGTGTGGTCAGCTCCTTATTGCTGCTCTGCCTGTCTTTTTGGAGCTCTCTCACCTCCTGTGTTAGATCAGCCAGCTCTCTCTTGAGTCCGTCTCTCTCTTGCTGAACCTCTTTCAGCTGTGTTGCAAGGCTGCTGTCCTGCTCTGTCCTCACCTTGGTTAGGAGCTCCTCTAAGGTGTGGTTGTCTGGTTGCTGCTTGCTCACGCTCTCCCTGAGCAGGACCACCTCCCCCTCCAGTTTGGTGAACTCATCCCTCATGGCAGCCATGGTGGTGAGGAGGGCCTCTCTCTCTCTCTCTCTCTCTATATATATATATATATATATATATATATATATATATATATATATATATATATACAGTATCTCTCTCTCTCTCTCTCTCTCTCTCTCTCTCTCTCTCTCTCTCTCTCTCTCTCTCTCTCTCTCTCTCTCTCTCTCTCTCTCTCTCTCTCTCTCTCTCTCTCTCTCTCTCTCTCTCTCTCTCTCTCTCTCTCTCTCTCTCTCTCTCTCTCTCTCTCTCTCTCTCTCTCTCTCTCTCTCTCTCTCGCTCGCTCACTGTGTTCCGCCTCATTGGCTCCCGCTAGCCAGCTGTTGACAGGGTTAGCAGCGCTAATGATCTTCTGTGGGAAAGTTAGCGCTCTGTCTGTTTGTGTATGACACACAGAGCTGCTGAGAGATGTCTCAGCCCACAGACAGAGCTGCTGAGAGATGTCTCAGCCCACAGACAGAGCTGCTGAGAGATGTCTCAGCCCACAGACAGAGCTGCTGAGAGATGTCTCAGCCCACAGACAGAGCTGCTGAGAGATGTCTCAGCCCACAGACAGAGCTGCTGAGAGATGCTGAGATCCCATGTTGATCAAACATGCTCTCTTCGTCAATGAAATTAGGGCTTCAGTGTTTGCATTCTATTGGAAATACTGTGCATTTATATAGAGTTTTTAGAAAATTCTTAAAAAGCTTCAGATAGCGAGGAACTCACCTCCTCCAATACTAATATGTAATAGTACATGCTTGTGTGAGACTGGATTTGAATTTGTAAAGTTTGTTGAACCATTCTACTATCTACTCTAGTACTAATGAGGGAGTATCTATTGAGTTCATGCCAGAGACATACACTGGACAGATAAACCACATCGAGTACCCCCAACAGCACAAAAAAAAGTGTAGACCCAGACAAAAACACCTGATTCAACTTGTCAAGGGGTGTTTGTCTGAGGCCACAACAAAAATATATAATGTTGTGGAACTCCAGGATAGGAGTTTGGAAACACCCCAGCTAGCACATAACGTTCTGAAAACCATATGTTTCTTAGATCTTGGTGAAAGCGTGGTTGTCCTATGGTTGTTTTGCATACAACCTTCCCACAACTTTCTGGGAATGGTGCAGAATAGCTGCTTGGCTTTGTAACATTCTCAGCACATTTAAGGAACATGACAAAAATACTGAATTTCAGTTTCCTTAAAGGTTCAAACATGAAATTACATTTCATTTAAATTTTGGTAATGTTCTAGAAACGTTCTCGAACTGGTTTGACATTGGGAATGTTCTCAAATAGTTCAGACAACATTAAGAAACAACGGTCTTCTGTGGGAATTTCAGTACTTCAGCATAAAATGTCCTTCAGGTTTCTTCATGGTTCTATTTAAAGTCATGTTCTCAAATTGTTCTGAGAACATTAAGAAAACTTTCCATAAAAACCACAAGAACATTTGAGTAACTTCAGAGAACGTTCTAAGAATGTGATTTAAAAACAAATACATTCCGTTCTCAGCATCAACAAAACTATCTCCTCTATCTTGTTAACTTCTTATGGCTGCAGGGGCAGTATTGAGTAGTTAGGATGAAAGGTGCACAGAGGTTCCCAGAGTAAACGGCCTGCTCCTCAGTCATAGTTGCTAATATATGCATATTATTATTAGTATTGGATAGAAAACACTCTGAAGTTTCTAAAACTGTTTGAATTATGTCTGTGAGTATAACAGAATTCATATGGCAGGCAAAAACCTGAGATAAAATCCAAACAGGAAGTGGAAATTCTGAGGCTGGTCCATTTTCAACCAAGCTCCCATTGAAATAACAGCGAGATATGGATGAGTTTGCACTTCCTACGGCTTCCACTAGATGTCAACAGTCTGTAGAACCTTGTCTGATGCCTCTACTGTGAAGGGGGACCGAATGAGAGGAGAATTAGTCACGTCTGCCATGAGGTGACCATTCTTTGACCATGCGCGTTCACATGAGAGTGAGCTCTGTTCCATCGCTGATCTGAAGTCATTGTAATTCTCCGGTTGGAACGTTATTCAAGATTTATGTTAAAAACATTCTAAAGATTGATTCAATACATCGTTTGACATGTTTCTACTGACTGTTACGGAACATTTGGACATTTTTGTCAGGTTTTAGTGAACGCGCTTCCCTGACTTTGGATTTGTATACCAAACACGCTACAAAAATAGCTATTTGGACATAAATGATGGACATTACCGAAAAAAACAAACATTTCTTGTGGAAGTAGGAGTCCTGGGAGTGCATTCCGACGAAGATCAGCAAAGGTAAGTGAAGATTTATAATGCTTTTTATGAGATTTGTTGACTGCACAATTTGGGCGGATAACTGTATGGCTTGCTTTTGTGGCTGAACGCTGTTTCAGATGATTGAATATTGTGTTTTGCCGTAAAGCTTTTTGAAATCTGACACAGCGGTTGCATTAAGAACAAGTGTATCTTTAATTCTATGAAAAACATGTATCTTTCATCAAAGTTTATGATGAGGATTTCTGTTATTTGACGTGGCTCTCTGCAATTTCCTCTGATATTTTGGAGGCATTTCTGAACCTGGCGCCAATGTAAACGGAGGTTTTTGGATATAAATATGAACTTAATCGAACAAGACATACAGTGGGGAGAGCAAGTATTTGATACACTGCCGATTTTGCAGTTTTTCCTACTTACAAAGCATGTAGAGGTCCAGAAAATCACATTGTATGATTTTTAAGTAATTAATTTGCTTTTTATTGCATGTTTGATCACCTACCAACCAGTAAGAATTCCGGCTCTCACAAACCTGTTAGTTTTTCTTTGAGAAGCCCTCCTGTTCTCCACTCATTACCTGTATTAACTGCACCTGTTTGAACTCGTTACCTGTATAAAAGACACCTGTCCACACACTCAATCAAACAGACTCCAACCTCTCCACAATGGCCAAGACCAGAGAGCTGTGTAAGGACATCAGGGATAAAATTGTAGACCTGCACAAGGCTGGGATGGGCTACAGGACAATAGGCAAGCAGCTTGGTGAGAAGGCAACAACTGTTGGCGCAAGATGACGTTCAAGATGACGGTCAATCACCCTCGGTCTGGGGCTCCATGCAAGATCTCACCTCGTGGGGCATCAATGAGGAAGGTGAGGGATCAGCCCAGAACTACACGGCAGGACCTGGTCAATGACCTGAAGAGAGCTGGGACCACAGTCTCAAAGAAAACCATTAGTAACACACTACGCCGTCATGGATTAAAATCCTGCAGCGCACGCAAGGTCCCCCTGCTCAAGCCAGCGCATGTCCAGGCCCGTCTGAAGTTTGCCAATGACCATCTGGATGATCCAGAGGAGGAATTGGAGAAGGTCATGTGGTCTGATGAGACAAAAATAGAGATGTTTGGTCTAAACTCCACTCGCCGTGTTTGGAGGAAGAAGAAGGATGAGTACAACCCCAAGAACACCATCCCAACCGTGAAGCATGGAGGTGGAAACATCATTCTTTGGGGATGCTTTTCTGCAAAGGGGACAGGACGACAGCACCGTATTGAGGGGAGGATGGATGGGGCCATGTATCGCGAGATCTTGGCCAACAACCTCCTTCCCTCAGTAAGAGCATTGAAGATGGGTCGTGGCTGGGTCTTCCAGCATGAAAACGACCCGAAACACACAGCCAGGGCAACTAAGGAGTGGCTCCGTAAGAAGCATCTCAAGGTCCTGGAGTGGCCTAGCCAGTCTCCAGACCTGAACCCAATAGAAAATCTTTGGAGGGAGCTGAAAGTCCGTATTGCCCAGCGACAGCCCCGAAACCTGAAGGATCTGGAGAAGGTCTGTATGGAGGAGTGGGCCAAAATCCCTGCTGCAGTGTGTGCAAACCTGGTCAAGAACTACAGGAAACGTATGATCTCTGTAATTGCAAACAAAGGTTTCTGTACCAAATATTAAGTTCTGTTTTTCTGATGTATCAAATAGTTATGTCATGCAATAAAATGCAAATTCATTTCTTAAAAATCATACAATGTGATTTTCTGGATTTTTGTTTTAGATTCCGTCTCTCACAGTTGAATTGTACCTATGATAAAAATTACAGACCTCTACATGCTTTGTAAGTAGGAAAACCTGCAAAATCGGCAGTGTATCAAATACTTCTTCTCCCCACTGTATATGTATTGTGTAACATGAAGACCTATGAGTGTCATCTGATGAAGATCATCAAAGGCTAGTGATGAATTTGATCTCTATTTGTGCTTTTTGGCAGAATTTTTCTTTGAGTTGGTGGTAACCTAGCATAATCGTTTGTGGTGCTTTCGCTGAAAAGCCTATTTGAAATCGGACACTTTGGTGGGATTAACAACAAGATTACCTTTAAAATGGTATGAGATACATGTATGTTTGAGGAATTTTAATTATGAGATTTCTGTTCTTTGAATTTGGCGCCTTGCACTTTCACTGGCTGTTGTCATATCGATCCCGTTAACGGGATTGCAGCCATAAGAAGTTAAACAAACTAACAAAACGAACGTGAAGCTATGATAAACCGAGTGCTGACACAGGCAACTACACATAGACAATTACCCACAAATACAGGTGGGAAAAGTCAACCTAAGTATGGTTCTCAATCAGAGACAACGATAGACAGCTGCCTCTAATTGAGAACCACACAGAAATACAAATCATAGAAAAAGGAACATAGAATGCCCACCCAAATCACACCCTGACCAAAGCAAAATAGAGACATACAAAGTTCTCTACGGTCAGGGCGTGACAATCTCAAGGAGGATCAATGGAAACAGGATGCGTCTGAGCTCAATTTCGAGTCTCATAGCAAAGGGTCTGAATACTTATGTAAATAAGGTATTTCATTTATTTATTTTTTTCTTGCTAAGATTTCAAAAAACCTGTTTTCACTAGATTGATGAGGAAAAAATGTATTTAATAAATTGTAGAATGAGGCTGTAACGTAACAAAATGTGGAAAAAGTCAAGGGGTCTGAATACTTTTTTTGTACCCATATAGGTCGACTGCTGGTCGTACAGTGCCTTGTGTGGCTGAGTAGGCCAATTCTGGACTGGAAGTTTTTCCCATGTAGTGTTATGGCCAGACATATATAATATATTGCTGCAACCAAAAATGACTAGCTATAGTTTTCCTGATTGAATGTGAAGTCAACAGCTGTAGAGGCATTGACAGAAGCATTCCCTCTGACCCTAACCATATCCATGTCCTGCATCCACATTCTTCTGGCTTGTGAAGACATAACCATATGTCAATACACTACTTCATTGTTTTTCTAAAATTAAGGAATACTATTATATTCATTGGCAAAATTAACCTGCACAAACAAACAAGCAAACCAACCAACAAACAGAATATCCTTCAGAAACCCTTCCCCGTTGCTAAGAGAAGCATTTAGTCCCAGTTTACCAACATTTCAACGGAGAGTTGACTTTGGAACTGAACATCTCTGTGCTGTCACTGTGCAAACAGCGTTGGGCTGGTTGCTCTGTTGACTGGGACGTATAAAATAGTGCTGTTGGGTTTTGGGTTTCCACAGAGGGATCAGGCCTGCAGTATATTGAGTCCATGTGGGGAGTCTTTACCCACAGCCCTTCCTGTTTCTAATTTGGCTCTGTGGTGGTTTTGTCTGCGGGCCAAGCGCCTCTCCTCGCCTCTCCTCTCCACTTCACTCCTCTCCTTTCCACTTCACTCCTCTCCTTTCCTCTCCACTTCACTCCTCTCCTTTCCTCTCCTCTCCTCTCCACTTCACACCTCTCCTCTCCTTGCATCTCCTCTCCACTTCACTCTTCTCTTCTCCTTTCCTCTCCTCGCCTCTTCATTTCACTCCTCTCTTCTCCTTTCCTCTCCTCTCCACTTCACTCCTCTCCTCTCCACTTCACTCCTCTCTTCTCATTTCCTCTCCTCTCCTCTCCACTTCACTCCTCTCCTCTCCTCTTCCCGGCTCTTCACACAGAGTCTGTTTCCTCTGAAGTGAAAAGTAGCAGGTGTGCTGGCCCACAATCACATGGAGGATAGTGCACATGAATGGCCCACAACTCTCTTTCTATTTCTATTTCTATTTGTATTTCTCTTTCTCTTTCTCTTTCTCTTTCTCTTTCTCTTTCTCTCTTTCTCTCTCTCTTTCTCTTTCTCTTTCTTTCTCTCTTTCTCTCTTTCTCTTTTTCTCTATTACTCTTTCTCTTTCTCTCTCTCTTTCTCTCTTTCTCATTCTCTCTTTCTCTATTTCTCTCTCTCTTTCTCTTTCTCTCTCTTTCTCTATTTCTCTTTCTCTTTCTCTATTTCTCTTTCTCTCTTTCTCTTTCTCTCTTTCTCTTTCTCTCTCTCTTTCTCTCTTTCTCTTTCTCTTTCTCTCTTTCTCTCTTTCTCTCTTTCTCTCTTTCTCTCTCTCTTTCTCTTTCTCTTTCTCTCTCTCTTTCTCTTTCTCTCTCTCTTTCTCTCTCTCTTTCTCTCTTTCTCTCTCTCTTTCTCTCTTTCTCATTCTCTCTTTCTCTATTTCTCTCTCTCTTTCTCTTTCTCTCTCTCTCTCTCTTTCTCTTTCTCTTTCTCTCTTTCTCTTTCTCTCTTTCTCTTTCTCTTTCTCTCTTTCTCTTTCTCTTTCTCTCTTTCTCTCTTTCTCTCTTTCTCTTTCTCTTTCTCTTTCTCTTTCTCTTTCTCTTTCTCTTTATCTCACAATCTTTATTTCCTAAGTTTGCTGTTATGTCTTCATCTTTCTTTTTCATTCTTTCTTTCTTTTTTTCTCATTCTTTCCATCTTACTTTATTTTGCTCTCCTTCCCTCTTTCAACTTCATTGCTGTATCAAACTCATAAGACATCTGTAAAACCAGCTGCACATTTCAGTGAAACCATAAAAGGTAAGGAGCAGGACAAGGGCAACATGACTACCAGACATCATAGGTGATAAGTCATAGTGATGTGATGGCTGTCACCGTCAACAGAATTAGGCGGATATTGCCTCTGTTGTAAGAGACAATAAAACGTCTAGTTGTACATACTCAATCCTCACCTCACAGTTAAGGTGAGGAAATGAGGCAGTAAACTCATACACTCACACACATCCGCATACACAATTGTGTGTGTGTGTGCATGTGTGTACATGCATGTGTGTGCGCATGTGCATATGCGTGTGTGTGAATCAATCTGCCACACTCTGTCATCAGGCTTGAAGTCTCATCTAATCTGGGAGCGGAGGAGACACACTGTCACGCCGCTCCACGGAGATGACAGGATTGGAATTAACCCCTCGTGACCCCACCATCTCCTCCACACACACCCCTCCCCAGAACACACTCCCCTAATGAGGGTCTCTGTGAGGGCCACAGGGTGCCCTTCTGCTGGGATGGAGGAGACTGATCTCATCAGGAAAATTTAATATTCTCACACACAAAACCCCCAAAAACGATGGTTATTATGTGTGTGAGGCAATTAATTTGTGACCTGACATTGAATTGAACTACTTTTTATGTGTAGAAGGTTGAGTGCAGAGCCAACCTGTTAATTAGAGTCAAATAATGTTCTTTAGCTGGCTGCTCTGTAGCTCTCACAGACGTCAACTTCTAATGATGTGTATGTTTGTTTACAATGGTTTGTCTGTTCCAGAATGGGTGGACGTAAAATCAAGATAGAGGTTACCAGAGTTGTTCTTCTGTCTCACAGTCTCACATCAGTTGAGCTGTTCCATGACTCTAAACTCTGTAGGAGTGTGATGGCGGAATAGTGATCATTTGGTTTAGTCTAGCGCTTCTCCACACCCAAAGCACTTTGCTTGTCCTGTGATCTAAACGGTATAAATCCCTTCTCTCCTCTCGTGACCTTCCATGTCACCCACCATTATCATCCTCCTCTCCACCGCCCTCCTTGACGGAGTAGGAAGTCACCTTTGACCCCTGGGTAACAATGGGAAGTCCTCCAGAGCCTATTACAACCACCTTCTCCTGCACACCTTGTCTGATTCGCTGCCAAAGTCAACCGCGGGCATTTACGTTCCCCGGGTCCGACCGTGCTCATTTCCGGCATCTGCACACGCTGTTGTTTACACAGGAAGTTCAAACTCGATGCAGATTTTAAAAATCTAATTTGAACGCGGAGTTCAATCACCTTCTTAATTTCAACATTAAGAGCATAAAGCTGAGAGCCAGACTCTGGGGAGCTTGTCCAAGTGAACATGCCTTTTCTCTGAGGCTGAGGCTGGGTGAGGGGTGTAGGGCTGTAGGGTGTGTGGGGGGAGGAGTGATGTGTGTGTGTTTGTGTGTCGGTACACCAATAATGGGAGAAGTATTTCGAGAGCGTTTATATGTGTAGAGAGATCATCCGCTTTGTCCCACAGCCTCGCATGTGGTTGGGTTTACTTAGCTCGGCTGTGGCGGGAGTGTTTTTCTTTAAAAACATCTCGAGCACTCTTTGGGAAAGCATTATGGGTCTTCTGAGCCGGGGGCATCTGGGTAGTTTGGTTGTTTTCCCACAGTGGTGGTGAATGAATGTTTGGTTGTGAGTGTCACATGCCTCCACCAGCCACACACATAGAAAGATGTAATCTATTGAACACATCATTTTGGAGGGTGTTCTTTCACCCCGCATCAGATAATGGCTGATGATTTAAACACAGGAAATATGAGACATAGGTAATGACGCCTGGCGTGCCAAGTTCCCTTCATTTTCATCTTGGGGGGAGAGAGAGAGGGAGGTAGAGAGAGGGGGTAAAGAGAGAGAGATGGAGACAGAGAGCAAAAAGAGAGAGAGAGAGAGAGAGAGAGAGAGAGAGAGAGAGAGAGAGAGAGAGAGAGAGAGAGAGAGAGAGAGAGAGAGAGAGAGAGAGAGAGAGAGAGAGAGAGAGAGATCTTGCAGGTCTGGCTGAGGCTGGTAGGTCTTCTGTTGTGTCAGGCTCTTTATGAAGGATGGGAAAACCCACGGAGGTCCTCATGCCTACTGACCTTTCAACATCTACAAAAGGACCTTCTTCTTAACCACAGAATTATAATCATCATTTGTTACAGAGGATTTTTAATTGCTGCTCTCTGAGTCCTCACTCAGCCTTGAGTTTGGCTAGCCTGTTCTCACCTGGGTCCTCTTTGTTAGTGGGAAGGGCGTTGTTTGACGTTCCCTCGCACCTGTTTGGCCAGGGTTCCGTCCTCCATCTGGTCCTAACTGATCTGATGCGTCAATTTCTGTCTCTCTGTCCTACTTCTGGGAACCCTCCGGTCCATTCAGAGCCTCTAGCTGTCTGTCTAATTATATCATGTTCTCAGGGCTTTGTCCCAGCTCTCCAAGGTTTGGGCAAAGATCTCATCCGCCACATCAGAGAGGCCCTATTAACCCCTGACCCCAGGCTGGTGTGTGTGGACAGGGTCGCTCCTCGTCGCTCCTCACACCCAGCCCTGGGCCCATTAACACGTCGCCCCGCGGCAGAAAAACTATTTTGACGGGCGGTAATTGGCGCTAAGTGACGCGGACAAAGGCACCCTCTGTGAAGGCCTCCCTTTACCGGCCAGACTACCGCTATGATGGTTCTGACTGACTAACACACTCTCTCTCTCTCTCTCTCTCTCTCTCTCTCTCTCTCTCTCTCTCTCTCTCTCTCTCTCTCTCTCTCTCTCTCTCTCTCTCTCTCTCTCTCTCTCTCTCTCTCTCTCTCTCTCTCTCTCTCTCTCTGACATTTGCGTCTAACGTTTCCCCCGCCGAGAGGAGCGAAGAAGAACAGGCACATCACTCCCTCTCTTCCTGTACCGCCAACCCTCTATCCCTTCACCTCTCCTCCATCCCCCTCTCTTCTACATGGCGCTCCTCTCCTTTGAAAACGCCAGATAATGAGGCAGTATTAGAATGACATGGTCCAGATGGGAGTCTGATTGAGCTGAGTGGTAGCTTGGCGGTCCGGACCGGGCCGGTCTTCCTTTCAGAGCCAGGCAGCCTAATTAGTTTACGTTAGCAGGACAAGGTCAGGGGGCGCGTGAGGCGGAGGCCCCAGCTGCCCTGGTCTGTGATCGCTGCCGTGGTGTGATGATCTGATGATCCCAGGATGCAGGTGCATGCGGAGCTCGGCTGCTTTGGGCTTACCCATTGTGCAATCGACTTTGTAAACCGGGAGAGACAATTAAAGGGGTTGTTTTTGCTCGCCGTGACTGCTTGACATTTCCCCCATCCATGTCTGTGTGTCCTGCAATGACGCTTGACATGACTCACTCTCTCTCTGTTGCACAAAATGGCATGTTAATGAACTCATCAGTGAACTCATCCAACATATGTTATTGCATTCTACATTTGGCATGAAATAACTTGGGGAACCCCCTTGTTATATTGCACCCATTAGAGTGTGGGGTAGTGGTAATGGTTAGGGCTCTGCTCCAGGGACCAAACAGACACAGGGGTAGGCCTAAAGCCTTACAATTCAAACAACCTCTGTCATACACCAAGGAAACCCTCCTGGCAAACACTGCTGCCATTTAATCCTTAGACCTATTAAATGGAGAACCATTCATGAATATGGCAGCTATAAATCCTTTAATGACTGACAATAATCTCTGGTGATGATATCCTTGTATGCATCTGGTGCCCTTGACAACTACAGCCACGGTTATTCCACATAGAGCTATATACAGTATTGCAGACAGGACTACCTTCCTCTTACTCATAGAGCTGTATATTACAGACAGACACATAGAGCTGTATATTACAGACAGACATATAGAACTGTATATTACTGTATATTACAGACAGACACATAGATCTGAAGATGACAGACAAGTCCCTCCCCGTGACCCATCATGCCATGCTCTCATCCCCACATTTAACAGCCATGAGCAGAGGAAAGGAAAGAGTGGAGGGAGGGAGGGATCGGAGGAATGGAGACGAATACTAAATATCTCCCCCTGTCATTACACTGGTCTGTGACCTCCTATCAGAGGGTTGTGAGTGGTGTGGGAAATACTGGGTTCTGTCCTCCCTAACCCCGGTAGTCCAGGCAGGGCCAGGAGCACTGGCAACAGCCTGGTCCAAACTACAACACTACAGGACAGGCCAGGACCCAGGGTAGAGCTGGAGTCCTGTAGCCTGCTGACATCCCCCACCTACTAGCTGCTTTGTGCCCACTCTGCGGTCGGGACTGGATATTAATTTCTCTCTCTCCCCCTCTCCCCCTTGCTCGCTCTGTCTTGTTCTCCATACCTCCCTCCTTGTCTCTCTCTCTCTCTCTTTCTGAAGAACTGACTTTTCTCTCTCTAACCATCTTTCTCTTTCCATCTCTCTCTCTCCCTCTTAATCCATCTCTCTTTCCCTGAGGAAGTCATATTTCTGTTTTTTCTCTCCTACTACACTTAAATCAATCCCAAGCTGAGACGGTTCTCTTTGATAGCCTCCCCATTGGAGGAAATATGTTCTCACACACTGCTGTTCTGGACAGGAGCTTTAAAGGAAATGAAGCATCCAGCAGGCCAGGCCAGGGTTTAGGATGATGGATAATACCTGCGGTTCAACCTGAGGTCCAGGTTGTTTTTAATGCTAATTCTCTTCATTACTGATGGCCTGTTTTGCTTAAACCCAGGTAAGTCATCCACACCGTGACAATTATTCCATCCAGTGGCCTGAAACGAAGTTCAACATCCTCAGATTGACCCACATGATATATGGCTAAATGATATATTGCTAAATTTGTACATTCAAGATGTTGATATTTTTAATTACTTAGTAATTCAGCCTGGGACCTTGAGAAGAGGTTTGGACCTTTTGGTTTAACAGTTAAGATGTTAAAGATGTTGGGCAGACAGTTACAGGGGCCTGGTCGGACTATCCCCCAAATTCACTACAATACTATTAACATGTCATTCATTGGATTCATCAACAGATTTCCTATCTCATTCTCAGACATTAACTTTTACCGCCTCAGAAACCCGGATCCGGGATCACCCCCCACCCCCCCCACACTGATTAGCATCGCTAGCATAGCGTCACAATTAAATAGTAGCATCTAAATATCATTAAATCACAAGTCCAAGACACCAAATGAAAGATACAGATCTTGTGAATAAAGCCACCATTTCAGATTTTTAAAATGTTTTACAGGGAAGACAAAATATGTAAATCTATTAGCTAACCCCGTTAGCAAAATACACCACTTTTCTAACTCCATCAGTTTCTTACTCCATCAGGTGCTATCACCAATTCGGCCAAATAAAGATATTGATAGCCACTAACCAAGAAAAAACCTCATCAGATGACAGTCTGATAACATATTTATTGTATAGCATAGGTTTTGTTAGAAAAATGTGCATATTTCAGGTATAAATCATAGTTTGCAATTGCAGCCACCATCACAAATCTCCCCAAAGCGACTAGAATTACTACATAGAGCAACGTGTATTACCAATTTACTCATCATAAAACATTTCTTAAAAATACACAGCTCACAGCAATGGATAGACACAGATCTTGTGAATTCAGACAATATTTCAGATTTTCAAAGTGTCTTACAGCGAAAACACAATAAATCGTTATATTAGCATACCACATATGCAAACGTTACCCGACCATTGATTCAAGCCAAAGAGAGCGATATCGTTATCATCGCCAAAATATATTAATTTTTTCACTAACCTTCTCAGAATTCTTCCGATGACACTCCTGTAACATCATATTACACAATCCATATAGTTTGATCGAAAATGTGCATATTTAGCCGCACAATTCGTGGTTACACAACGTGATTAGTGGGCAAAAAATCAAGCAATTTGCCCGGCGCCATTTTGGAAAGGCACCTAATCTTATCGAAAACTATTCATAAACTTGACTAAAAAAATACAGGTTGGACATGAAATGAAAGATGCATTAGTTATTAATGCAACCGCTGAGTTAGATTTTTAAAATTAACGTTACTAGACATACAGTGTGCGTTACAGCCAGACTAGTGCCGCAATAATGGCGTCACTAATCGCCATTATTGAGTTTACATTTTTCCACATAAAAACGGAATAACATCATAAATAGCTCTTACTTTTCGACGAGCTTCCATCAGAATCTTGGCCAAGTGGTCCTTTGTCCAAAAGAATCGTTGCTTGGTTGTAAAACGTTGCATTCAACTTCTGATATAGCAGCTAACAATAGCTAACAATAGCTATTTTGCCCCAACGTGTCCAAATCCTCAAGACGCAATACTGAGGAAATTCCGAAAAATAGCAATATACTCGCATAATCTGATATAACTCGGTTTAAAATAGCTTCGTTATGATGTTTCTAAAACCTATATCGAATTAAATTACAGACGGATACATCTAACGTTGATAATTGAGCGTTTGAAAATGGCATCCTGAGGTCCCTCTCTGCGCAATGGTCAGCGTCGAAAAGAGGGCGCACCTCACTCCTTGGCCTTTTATAACCTCTGAGAGCTACGTATAAAGCCCATTCCACTTCTCATTGGTTACTGACATCCAGGGGAAGGCGGGTGCAGTTCATGTCGTTCCATAGGATACACACAGACCTTTAAAACTGATCTGAGACCAGAGCTTCGCTCTCAGACCATCGCAGTACCTGTCATGGATTTCGCTGTAGAAAGAGTTCTGGGTCACCCACAGACATAATTCCAACGGTTTATGAAACTAGAGAGTGTTTTCTATCCAATAGAATTAATAATATGCATATTGTACGAGCAAGAATTGAGTACGAGGCAGTTTAATTTGGCGACACCCAGAAAACGCCTCAAGCAGTGAGATGCAGTGTCTTGGATCACTGCGCCACTTGGGAGCCTCTTGCTCTTGTATATACAGAAACACACCAACCTCAGCACTTAAAACACCCCTATTCCTCCCTCCTTCCCTCTCTTTCCCTCTTTCTCTCTCTCTCCATCCATGTGATGAGGACATAGGGATGGGGACAGTGGGATTCAAAGGGACAAAGTGATAGAGACAGAGGTGGCAGGGGGCCAGGCAGGCTCAGGTGTGTACCAGCAGGCCACTGCTATCACACCAGTCCCTGGCTGCTTATGGCCTTGCTAACTGTTCCATGAAATGGGCTGGGCGAACAGTGCGACCCTCCCTGAAACAGGAGGCTCACTGTTAGCCAACAGTGCTGCCTTTGTGTCAAATTGTCAAAGCTGGCCCTTTTCTCTCTTTCTCTTTTTCGACCCCCCCTCTCTCACACATTCTCTCTCTCTCTCTCTCTCTCTCTCTCTCTCTCTCTCTCTCTCTCTCTCTCTCTCTCTCTCTCTCTCTCTCTCTCTCTCTCTCTCTCTCTCTCTCTCTCTCTCTCTCTCTGCTGGTCCCTCTTTTCTTGTTCTTTTGAGCCTCAGCTGTGAGCAAATAAAGCTGGCTTGAAGTTTACACGCCGTGTGAAGCTAGCTAGCCAGCTAGCCGCGTTAGCGTCCATGTCAATGGGAGCAATGAGGGTTTGTTTTGCTCTGCGTTCTGCAGGTGTGGCTTTAATAGAGCCCTAATGAGAAGTCACTGTCAATGGTCTCACATATTGGAGACTCATAAAATTAAACTACACAGTTTTTACATGGCTGGGGGGAAAGGAGTTAATTTAAGTTACGTGTGTTCAAAAAGCTTATATGGCTTCCTTTTATGGTTATTAGTTAAGTTTACACATTCAAAGCCAGGCAGTGAATATACCAGAAATATTATAGCCCGCTGCGACCATTGACCGCAGTTTAGATTTCCTGTAATTGAAAAAGTGAAATAAAAATGGTGTTTATTGGCCCCACAGTAATGTTCAGTACAGGGGAGACAAATGATGAATGCAGCCGATCAATACATCATTTTTTTATGATTTCATAAGAGACACTGTCAGGCTCTACAGTTGATCTAAATGATATTTATTGTGTAGTCAGAGCATATAGCTGGAACAGCAGAATGCCAAGTATAAAGTTCCTTTTGGTTGTGAGGGTTGATGTGCAGCTGTAACAGACCATCAACTCACCACAGCGCGCGCGCACGCACACACGCACGCACGCACGCACGCACGCACACACACCCACACCCACACCCACACACACACACACACACACACACACACACACACACACACACACACACACACACACACACACACACACACAGTCCTCTGTGAGACATGGCTGCTGACATTAAACAATAAAGGCTGCGCACCCAGCCCTGCCCCCACCCCACCCTCTTATGGGAAGGCTTTCCACTATTTCCACTAGATGTTGGAACATTGCTGCGGGGACTTGCTTCCAATCAGCCACAAGAGCATTAGTGAGGTCGAGCACTGATGTTGGGCGATTAGGCCTGGCTCGCAGTCCGCATTCCGATTCATCCCAAAGGTGTTCGATGGGGTTGAGGTCAGGGCTCTGTGCAGGCCAGGCATGTTCTTCCACACCGATCTCGACAAACCATGTCTGTATGGACCTCGCTTTGTGCACGAGTGCATTATCATGCTGAAACAGGAAAGGGCCTTCAACAAACTGTTGCAACAAAGTTGGAAGCACAGAATCATGGAAACCCATTGCATGAAGCTCCTGACAAACAGTTATTGTGCTGTAATTGATTCTAGAGGCAGTTTGGAACTCGGTAGTGAGTGTTGCAATGGAGGACAGACGATTTTTACACACTACGAGCTTCAGCACTCGGCGGTCCCGTTCAGTGCATTTGTGTGGCTTACCACTTCGCGCTTGAGCCATAGTTGCTCCTAGAAGTTTGCACTTCACAATAACAGCACTTACAGTTGACCGGGGGAGCTCTAGCAGGGCAGAAATTTGATGAACTGACTTGTCAGAAAGGTGGCATCCTATCATGGTGCCACGTTGACAGTCACTGAGCTCTTCAGTAAGGCCATTCTACTACCAATGTTTGTCTATGGAGATTGGGTGGGTGTGTGCTCAATTTTATACACCTGTCAGCAAAGGGTGTGGTTGAAATAGCATAATCCACTAATTTGAAGGGGTGTCCACATACTCTAGTACAGTATATATAGTTTAGCTCTGCATGGAGGCTAACTCTCCTCGTGAAAAAATAACATGAAGTAGTGCTTATGCTTAATAGTCTACTGAGGCATGGAATGCAATAGTTGGAACATGTTGACCATGTCCTTTGTGTACATTATGAAGTTTGTAGGCTACACCAGACAAAGGCCCTCAACCGCCGATCAAGAAACGGGAAGCAGCAGCCAAACGCTGAGCAGCAGCTAGGTAGGCAGCGGAGTGAGCTCAGCTACAGTTGAAATCAGAAGTTTACATACACTTAGGTTGGAGTCATTAAAACTAGTTTTTCAACCACTCCATAAATGTATTGTTAACAGCCATAACATTTTTCAACCACTCCACAAATTTCTTGTTAACAAACTATAGTTTTGGCAAGTCTGTTAGTACATCTACCTTATGCATGACACAAGTAATTTTTCCAACAATTGTTTACAGACAGATTATTTCACTTATAATTCACCGTATCACAATTCCAGTGGGTCAGAAGTTTACATACACTAAATTGACTGTGCCTTTAAACAGCTTGGAAAATTCCAGAAAATGAAGTCATGGCTTTAGAAGCTTCTGATAGGCTAATTGACATCATTTGAGTCAATTGGAGGTGTACCTGTGGATGTATTTCAATGCCTACCTTCAGACTCAGCGCCTCTTTGCTTGACATCATGGGAAAATCAAAAGAAACCAGCCAGGACCTCCACAAGTCTGGTTCATCCTTGGGAGCAATTTAAAAATGCCTGTTCATCTGTACAGACAATAGTACGCAAGTATAAACACCATGGGACCACACAGCCGTCACACCGCTCAGGAAGGAGACGCATTCTGTCTCCTAGAGATGAACGTACTTTGGTGCGAAAAGTGCAAATCAATCCCAGAACAACAGCAAAGGACCTTGTGAAGATGCTGAGGAAACAGGTACAAAAGTATCTATATCCACAATAAAATGAGTCCTATATCAACATAACCTGAAAGGCCGCTCAGCAAGGAAGAAGCTACTGCTCCAAAACCGCCATAAAAAAGCCAGACTACGATTTGCAACTGCACATGGAGAAATGTCCTCTGGTCTGATGAAACAAAAATAGAACTGTTTGGTCATAATGACCATCGTTATGTTTGGAGGAAAAGGGGGAGGCTTGCAAGCCGAAGAACACCATCCCAACCGTGAAGCACGGGGGTGGCAGCATCATGTTGTGGGGGTGCTTTGCTGCAGGAGGGACTGGTGCACTTCACAAAATAGATGGCATCATGAGGCAGGAAAATTATGTGGATATATTGAAGCAACATCTCAAGACATCAGTCAGGAAGTTAAAGCTTGGTCGCAAATGGGTCTTCCAAATGGACAATGACCCCAAGCATACTTCCAAAGTTGTGGCAAAATGGCTTAAGGACAACAAAGTCAAGGTATTAGAGTGGCCATCACAAAGCCCTGACCTCAATCCCATAGAAAATTTGTAGGCAGAACTGAAAAAGCGTGTGCGAGCAGGGAGGCCTACAAACCTGACTCAGTTACACCAGCTCTGTCAGGAGGAATGGGCCAAAGTTCACCCAACTTATTGAGGGAAGCTTGTGGAAGGCTACCCAAAACATTTGACCCAAGTTAAACAATTTAAAGGCAACGCTACCAAATACTAATTGAGTGTATGTAAACTTCTGACCCACTGGGAATGTGATGAAAGAAATAAAAGCTGAAATAAATAATTCTCTCTTCTATTATTCTGACATTTCACATTCTTAAAATAAAGTTGTGATCCTAACAAGGATTAAATGTCAGGAATTGTGAAAAACTGAGTTTAAATGTAGTTTGCTAAGGTGTATGTAAACTTCCGACTTCAACTGTACATCAAAAAAATCTGGAAGCGGTCAATGGAAGCCGTAGCGGAGTGGGCAGCAGCTAAGTAAAATAAATCAATTTGGGTTCCAGAAAATCCAGATCCACAGCCACTCTGAACAATAAATGTTAAATGGACAAAAGTTACAGAAACTGAAATTCAATTCGTCAGGAGCTTTAAACACCAATAAGCTATACAACACACTAGAAAAAAGGTCCAGCTGTCTTACCAAGGCAAGGATAAATGCCTAAGCATATTTATTTATGCAGATTGGATTTTGCTACATGAGTTTGTCCTTTTTTCAGTGGAAACAGAAAACCAGTAGCACTTGGTTAAACCGCCTTTCACTTTGCATAATTGTTCCCAAGATTGCTGTTTTTTATTTCCAAGCTTTCTGCGCCAAAATAATTCAATTTCTGCGGCCAAGCCAAATATTTGCAGCGTGGCCTCCACTTCTAAACTGGGCTGTAGTTTTGGGCAGAAGGAGGTTCCATTTGCCACCACTGTTCCTCTGCTTCTCTCTCTGTCTGTCTGTCTGTCTGTCTGTCTGTCTGTCTGTCTGTCTGTCTGTCTGTCTGTCTGTCTGTCTGTCTGTCTGTCTGTCTGTCTGTCTGTCTGTCTGTCTGTCTGTCTGTCTGTCTGTCTGTCTGTCTGTCTGTCTGTCTGTCTGTCTGTCTGTCTGTCTGTCTGTCTGTAAACCAACACCAGACAGCAAACATATTCTGTCACAACTCATCAACAGCAAACATATTCTGTCACTACTCATCAACAGCAAACATATTCTGTCACTACTCATCAACAGCAAACATATTCTGTCACTTCTCATCAACAGCAAACATATTCTGTCACTACTCATCAACAGCAAACATATTCTGTCACTTCTCATCAACAGCAAACATATTCTGTCACTACTCATCAACAGAAAACATATTCTGTCACTACTCATCAACAGCAAACATATTCTGTCACTTCTCATCAACAGCAAACATATTCTGTCACTACTCATCAACAGCAAACATATTATGTCACTACTCATCAACAGCAAACAACACTAATGTCTGACCACATCCATTTTCATGTTTGTAACAAGTCCCATCTTGTGTTACAGTGACTTTAGAGAGTCAAGACTGGTACACTGGTGCAAAGATACCATGTTCCAATGTTATAATAATATGACATATTATTACTTTATATGGAACTACAGTAGTTTCTGGTTGACTATTTAAACTAACAGTTCTGTGTGTGTGTGTGTGTGCACAGTGTACGTGCGTGCTAGTGTGTGTATGAATGTCTGCATGCTGAATGCTTGTCTGTCTGTCTGTCTGTCTGTCTGTCTGTCTGTCTGTCTGTCTGTCTGTCTGTCTGTCTGTCTGTCTGTCTGTCTGTCTGTCTGTCTGTCTGTCTGTCTGTCTGTCTGTCTGTCTGTCTGTCTGTCTGTCTGTCTGTCTGTCTGTCTGTCTGTCTGTCTGTCTGTCTGCGTGCGTGCGTTTGTCCTGTAAGTGGTCTGGTAAATGCGTCTTCCGTATTCCACCCTGCTGGGAAGTATTTGCGATGGTTTCCACAGCGAACTAGGTCACTCAGTTCTCCCTCCCTCCCTCCCTCCCTCCCTCCCTCCCTCCCTCCCTCCCTCCCTCCGTGGTACAGGTGAGTTGGCCAGAGTTTATTTTGGCGACAGTCACAGGTTAGTTGGAGTGCTGCTTTATTTGCTGTTGGTCACTGGCTGTCCTTTCCTTTCCACAGGGCTACAGGGAAACCAGGACTGCAAACAGAGCAGCCCCTGACACAACAAGACAACCTTTTGTCCATTACACCACTAAGCTGACTGCCTGACTGCGGCCAACGTCTCACAACCATCATCTCCCAAAGCAGAGTTCTGAGTCCCCCAAGGCAGTGAAGCCTGATGGTTAAAGTAGCAGTCAATGGGAAAGCCTCTCTGGAGAGGGGAAGGTAGAAACACAGTAAGGCAGCCGTGCCTCCCCACTCTGATGGAAACTGAAGCCTCTTTCACAGGGAGGAGTGTGTTTTGGCTGAGAAGATTGTAGTCATGGAAGATTAGCCTTAAGGACTCAACTCTGACCGTATTCCTTATTTCCCGTCACTCTCAGTCTGAAATTATATTTACCACTCTTCCTCTGCCCAAAGACATGGCGTTACAGTTGATTGATGGATGCGAATCAGTGACATCATTTATAGTGATTAAAATATGAATTAGGTTTTTCTCCATAATGAGATTTTAGGAGCTATTATGAACATTTAGATGATCAGGAGATGTGCTTTTTCGTAATCTATAGAAAACTGTTATTTTCAGAAATTATGTTTTTTTTCCCTCTGTTCAAGTCTTTCTGGCTTTCAACAGGTTAATGAATGTCACACACTTTAGAATTTTAGAATCTGCAGGTGGAGATCTCCCCACAACAGGTGCACACAGTGTTCTATTTCCCCTACTCCTTCACCTCCCTCCTTCCCCTACACAACCGCCCCCTCCTCATCCTGCCCCTCCTCCTCCTATCCTCCCCCTCCTCCCCGCATCCTTCCCCTCATCCTCCACCTCCTCCTCCTTCTTCCTCCTATCCTCCCCCTCCTCCCCGCATCCTTCCCCTCATCCTCCACCTCCTCCTCCTTCTTCCTCCTATCCTCCCCCTCCTCCCCGCATCCTTCCCCTCATCCTCCACCTCCTCCTCCTCCCCGCATCCTTCCCCTCATCCTCCACCTCCTCCTCCTCCCTGCATCCTTCCCCTCATCCTCCACCTCCTCCTCCTCCCCGCATCCTTCCCCTCATCCTCCACCTCCTCCTCCTCCACCCATCCTTCTCCTCATCCTCCACCTCCTCCTCCTATCCTCCCCCTCCTCATCCTCCACCCATCCTGCCCCTCCTCCTCCTATCCTCCCCCTCCTCCCCGCATCCTTCCCCTCATCCTCCACCTCCTCCTCCTCCCCGCATCCTTCCCCTCATCCTCCACCTCCTCTTCCTTCTTCCTCCCCCTCCTCCCCTCATCCTCCACCCATCCTGCCCCTCCTCCTCCTATCCTCCCCCTCCTCCCCGCATCCTTCCCCTCATCCTCCACCTCCTCCTCCTTCTTCCTCCCCCTCCTCCCCTCATCCTCCACCCATCCTGCCCCTCCTCCTCCTATCCTCCCCCTCCTCCCCGCATCCTTCCCCTCATCCTCCACCTCCTCCTCCTTCTTCCTCCCCCTCCTCCCCTCATCCTCCACCCATCCTGCCCCTCCTCCTCCTATCCTCCCCCTCCTCCCCGCATCCTTCCCCTCATCCTCCACCTCCTCCTCCTTCTTCCTCCCCCTCCTCCCCTCATCCTCCACCCATCCTGCCCCTCCTCCTCCTATCCTCCCCCTCCTCCCCGCATCCTTCCCCTCATCCTCCACTTCCTCCTCCTTCTTCCTCCTGCCCAGATTGTTTTCTCCTCTACGTCTGAAAAACATCTACATACTGTATGTGGTCTCTTTTGCTCTCTTTCTTTCTTTCTTTCTTTCTCTCTCTCCATCCCTCCTTCTCTCTTTCTTACTCTCTTTCTCTTTTTCGACCCCCCCTCTCTCACACATTCTCTCTCTCTCTCTCTCTCTCTCTCTCTCTCTCTCTCTCTCTCTCTCTCTCTCTCTCTCTCTCTCTCTCTCTCTCTCTCTCTCTCTCTCTCCCTCTCTCTCTCTCTCTCTCTCTCTCTATCTCTCTCTCTCTCTCTCTCTCTCTCTCTCTCTCTCTCTCTCTCTCTCCTCATCTTTCTTCTCTCTCGTCTCTCTCTCCTCTCTCTCCATCCCTTTCCCTTTTTCTGAGGTAGAGGATGTGCTGATAGTAAATATGGAGAAGCCTCAATCAGTGTGTGCCAGCAGAGATGGCCTGCCTGGGCTGGCTGTGGATGTATTTCTGGAACAGAAGCAGAGGAGGTTTACCGAGACATATTTTTATCGTGAAAAGCCAACATGGAATAGCCTGCCTGCACAGCTGTTGCTCTAATTTGTTCTAAGGATGTACAAATAGGACGGCCCACATAGGCCATAAAAAATGAGTGGAGGTTTTGCTCAACACGGCACTTTTGTCTGACCAGAAGGACAGGGATGCCTTCCAACAAAACAACAGATCACAAAGAGGCACACACACCATCACAATGACTTGAGATGGCAGAGTTTGCCAGAAGCGGGACCGGCGATGAGCTGGAACAGGGTAGAGATAGATGATAGTTCTCCAACAGTCATCTTTTCAACTTGGCCATATTTGGTTGGTTTTGTGTTTCTCCTGGACATATTTCAAACTGGACATATTGTGAGTTTTCATCTTTCTATTTTCCCACCTGTTCATCCTCTTAGCTCTTTGACATACAGATCCTTCAGTAGACTCAAGGTCGCTGTCTACTGCAACTTATATTTCAGACCCATATGTATATATTTTTTATGCAGGAATTCTTGAGGTATTTTCCTACCTTCAGAAACCTCACCAATGTCTCGATTGTTCTATTCCCATACGTTTTATTATGCCATGGAAAGTTTTATTTGCTCTTCAGCAATTTGCTCTGGATTTGGCTGTCAGGAGTACTGTACACACACACACACACACACACACACACACACACACACACACACACACACACACACACACACACACACACACACACACACACACACTTCACCCCCCCCCCCCCCCCCCCCCACACACACACCCGCACACGCACCACTACACACCGACGTCTGACCGGGCTGGGGTTCCCCTCTAGGCAGCTAGTGGATAAATAGCAGTCTTCAAAGAAGGAACTAGGTGCTAATGAACGGGGCCCTGACAGGCTGGCTTTCCCTGGGTTCAGACCCAGCCCTCAATGCCTCCATTCACTGCATCTCAGCCATGGAAAGTGTTGGGAAAGTCATCCCGCAAAAGTTTGCGTGACCTTTTCTAAACTCTCAGTACGTCTTTCTCACCTCAGGCCTTTCAGGCCTTGCCAACGATAAAACTAATCAGCTGACACTAGCGGAGGCTGCAGCAATTTGCATGTGTCAAAATGGCTCCCATTCATTCACAGGCCGGTTGGCAACTCGATGTGGGGAAGGAAACTAACACAACACCCCCTTCCTGCTTGTACCTGTAACCCAGTCACAGCACCTTAAAGGCGCCCACATACTAGGTTGGGTTTGCTCCTAGTAGAACTAGGAGGTTTACCGAGACATATTTTTATCGTGAAAAGCCAACATGGAATAGCAGAACTAGGAGCAAACGTCTGTGCCTCGCATACTGCCTTAAAAAACGAGAAGAGTGTCAATATTACTGTTTGTCCTTCCGGAAACACCGTAGCATCAACATAGCCAGTATACAATTCCTCTAAATAGTCAGAATTCATCTAAGATAAATGAAGAAATCTGTAATTAATTTGGATGTTGTTACCGAAGAGATCTTAGTCGTGCAATTTGACATCTAACCAAGATGTTTGTTGCAGTATTTCTCAAGTGAAAAAATGTGCATGAAAATTAGTCATTTTTGGTTGAATGACAACAAACACTTCATTGAAGAATCCTGTCCATAGTTTCCACTCCTACTAGGAGTAGTACTGTTGACCCATCACCCACAAAGTGATGTAGAATTCGGCTACCGAACTTCCGCTTGCCTCAAGAAATAAATGTGTGCTTGAACAGTTGGAAAACACCCCGCCGAACACCAAAACAAAAAAGTTACAAAATCTATTCATAATATACAGTACCAGTCAAAAGTTCATACACACCGACTCATTCAAGGGCTTTTCTTTATTTTTACTATTTTATACATTGCAGAATAATACTGAAGACGTCAAAACTATTAAATAACACATATGGAATCATGTAGTAACCAAAAAAGTGTTAAACAAATCAAAACATATTTTATATTTGAGATTTTTTAAAGTAGCCACCCTTTGCATTGATGACAGCTTTGCACACTCTTGGCATTCTCTCAACCAGCTTCACCTGGAATGCTTTTCCAACAGTCTTGAAGGAGTTCCCACATATGCTGAGCACTCGTTTGCTGCTTTTCCTTCACTCTGCGGTCCAACTCATCCCAAACCATCTCATTTGGGTTGAGGTCAGGTGATTGTGGAAGCCAGGTCATCTGATGCAGCACTCCATCACTCTCTTTCTTGGTCAAATAGTCCTTAACAGCCTGGAGGTGTGTTTTGGCTTATTGTCCTGTTGAAAAACAAATGATTGTCCCACTAAGAGCAAACCAGATGGGATAGCGTATCGCTGCAGAATGCTGTGATAGCCGTGCTGGTTAAGTGTGCCTTGAATTCTAAATAAATCACTGACAGTGTCACCAGCAAATCACCCCCACACCATCACACCTCCTCCTCCCTTCTTCGCGGTGGGAACCAAACATGCAGAGATCATCCGTTCACCTACTCTGCGTCTCACAAAGACAAGGCAGTTGGAAACAAAAACTTTGACTCTTCAAACCAAAAGACAGATTTCCACCGGTCTAATGTCCATTGCTCGTGTTTCTTGGCCCAAGCAAGTCTACTCTTCATATGTGACCGACCGCCTTGATTCGGTCTTATGTAGCAAAATTTGAAGTTGTGTTTTTTACATTGGATAAAAGCAGAGACACAGAGCTACAAAACGGTATATCATACACTGCATTTGAGGAACAATGATTCTGCTTGAAAGTTGATAAACTTGTAACCTCACTTTTGAGAAAATGGTCTTTGAAAGATTTGGTGCCTACTGGAGAGCTCTTCTTTGTCTACACCCATTCAGCATCATTCACACCCTTTTAAGCTTTAGCCCCCACCCAAACTCTGACCATTTTACTGACCCTAGCAAAGCTGGTTAGGCTGTTTTCATGTTATCCAGAGCGTTGGTGACTCTAACTGTGCTGCTGGCAACAATTTAATTATGCCTTTTTGCCGACATTTACTGACACCGGCCATATTCAACAAGTAGATAGCCAGAGCGAATTTACCATCTAGTACGTCTACCAACAGTTGTCGCAGTGACAGTCTATTGAAATGGATACTTGCATAGTGGAGTCTTTTGTTAAGACATTTAGCTAGCTAGCTAAACAATGAACCATAATCCCAACTCATGACATTACTACCCTGCGTGAATCTGCAGGTAGCTAACCAACCAGGTTCAATGTTAGCTAGCTAACATTAGGCTATAACTAGCCAAGCAAATGGCTCTGAGCTACAAATAATAAGATCATACATGTAACATTAGCTAGCTAACCAGCCAGCTAATGTTAGCTAGCTAACAGTACACTTTAACTTGAAATGAAACCACTTTCTGTCAACATTAGAAATGTGTAATGTCTGAAAATATAGCTAGCTAGACTAGCTTACCCGTACACATCATGGATATGGCTGGTTGCCCTTACTTTGAAGATGTCATCTGGAGGCAGGTGTTTTCTCCATCTCCTTAGCTATTATACTCGAATTCCACTGATTTCAAAACTCTGTCATCCAGAAAGTGGAGAGCAACACTTATGCAGCTTTACTACGCGATACAGAAAAAAAGCTGCGTTAGACAGGATTACCTAGACATACTGACCAGCTCAAATAGACAGAAATGTGCTACATTTACATTTTACATTTACATCATTTAGCAGACGCTCTTATCCAGAGCGACTTACAAATTGGAAAGTTCATACATATTCATCCTGGTCCCCCCGTGGGAATTGAACCCTGGTCCCCCCGTGGGACATGAACCCACAACCCTGGCGTTGCAAGCGCCATGCTCTACCAACTGAGCCACACTGCTATATGGCAGACCAACCCAAACTCATCTCTCGGCATGTCCAGCCCACTCATTATCTCAGCCAATCATGGCTAGCGGGAAGGTTGCTTACTTTTTCTGTGTCTAAACCAACTAGGCTCGTAATTTAACAATTTTATTCGTATTTACAGATGGCATACAAGTTTGTTATTAAGGCAAATGAAAGTTCACATGTTCCAGAAGGCATTTCTGCCTAAAAAGGGCTCTCCTGTGAAGTAGTGACCTGCGACATACGCCTAGTTTCCTGAAACGGGTCACATACTGGTGTCCTTTAGTAGTGGTTTCTTCCAGCAATTCAACCATGAAGACCTGATTCACGCAGTCTCCTCTGAATAGTTAATGTTGAGATGTGTCTATTACTTGAACTCTGTGAAGCATTTATTTGGGCTACAATTTCTGAGGCTGATAACTCTAATGAACTTATCCTCTGCAGCAGAGGTAACTTCCTTTCCTGTGCGGTCCACATGAGAGCCAGTTTCATCATAGCGCTTGATGGTTTTTGCGACTGCACTTGAAGAAACTTTCAAAGTTCTTGACATTTTCCAGATTGACTGACCTTCATGTCTTAAAGTAATGAAGGACTGTCGTTTCTCTTTGCTTATTTGAGCTGTTCTTGCCATAATAGGGACTTGGTATTTTACCAAAACTGGGCTATCTTCTGTATACCACCCCTACCTTGTCACAACACAACTTTTTGGATCAAATACATTAAGAAGGAAATAAATTCCACAAATTAACTTTTAAGGTTGAGGGAATGCCAAGAGTGTGCAAAATAGGATAAAATAAAGAAAAACCCTGGATTGAGTAGGTGTGCCCAAACTTTTGACTGGTACTGTATATATCATTTTTTTGTTTTAGCTGTAGTGGAGAATGTGCATTAAGTTCCAGGAGAAAGCCAGGGCCGGCCCAGAGTGGATGAATGATCTCCATCTAACCATATGTCTTTGTTCATCCATATCTTTTATGCCTCTGGGCTGTAAGGAGATACTGCCGATGAAAGGTAAAGCCATACTCTGTAATGGAAGTTGTTTACTGTAGCCACTTTTCAAAAAGATCATGTGCTATATATAAACATGTGGTATCCCCTTCGAAACAGCCGGTCTGGAGGGGGCAACTCAGCCAGGACACACTGGATGTGAGAGGTCTGACACGGTGTATTTATGGCCATATCTGACCTTACATCATGAAAACGCTTTTTATTTATTTCAGATGTTTCCATGGGAGAGAGAAAGAAGAGAGAAAATGGGGAGAGAGTAAGAAAGAAAGTGAGAAGAGGAGCGGGGGTTGAATGGAAGGAGGTGGAATGAGAGCGAGAGGCAGGTAGAACGAGAGAGAGAAAGAACAAAAAGAGCAGAGAAAGGGATTTCCGACCTGCCCGCTTCAGAGTGAAAGTTCAGATCTATTGGTGAATGGATAGATATTTGAAAATGCATTCTTCTCACTCGCTCACTCTTTTTCTGTCTGTCTGTATGTTATTTTCACACTCTTTTTTTTCTCTTTTTTTTTGTGTGTTCTTAACATTTTTACAGCATGGACCCCGGCATGGTAACATTTTTATAAGCTTCGATGGAAACATCCACAAGCAGCGACGTGGGTCACCTTTTTTAACGAATAACCTACAGTATGCTTCCACCCACTCACATAAATAAACAATGAATTTTTAGAAATAGAAGAGTCTTTATGCTGACCCATACACCAGGCCATCGACTGTGCTGGCTATTTGAGGAACTGCCTGTCACCCTGATGTAAATACACATACTTTTATCAACATACAGATGTAGGATCTTAATTTGAGGCAGTTTGCTACAGCAGGAAAATTATCTGAATTATTATGTGCATTATAATTAATGTACATTTTTGAAGGGGTTGATACATTTTTTGTTAATCAAGACAGAATTTTCTAAGTGGAAGTTCTCCTCCAGCTCCTTCCCCCATCTCCTACCCCCTACCCCCAGGGCCTCTGAGCCCCAGCCCCACAGCCTGGTCACTGGATCAAACCAGTGGTTGTGTTGGGTGGAGGTGGGAGGCTGGGAGGGGATGTGGGGGGTTGAGGAGGTAAGGGATGGTGTGTAACCTTATAAAAACATCTCCTTTGAACACTGTTTACCTCTGGGTCCGTATTAAGTCATGAATCAGGGGCCGGAGAGTGGCACGTCAAAGTGGAAGGTGAGGTAAGTCAGGTTCTTGTTGCATTCACTACCGCTCTAACTAAAACCCCCATGCAGCCGGGGTCCTGGGTTCTTGGTCTTTCTCTGTGCTATATGAATGAGGCATTGTGATGCGTCTCTGTCACCACAGTGAATTTTTTCTCTTCTATTTGATCCGTCGACGAAGCCTGCTAATTGGCTAAGCGTGTTCCCAGGTCACGGCGAGGCGAGGTTCCTCTTTCCATAAATGCTGAGAGAGAGAGAGAGAGAGAGAGAGAGAGAGAGAGAGGTTTCTACAGATGTTTCCCATGTTGTTTCCATCCGCTAGCCTTCCAACTAGGTTTAGACCAGCTTCAGGCACTACATGCAATTCAATGTGGCACCAGGTAGCCTAGCGGTTAAGAGAGTTGGGCCGGTAACCCGAAAAGTTGCTGTTTTGAATCCCTGAACCGACTAGGTGAAAAAACGGTCATTGTGCTCTTTAGCAAGGCACTTGACCCTAATTGCCCTGGATAAGAGCATCTACTAAAATGTATTTGTGTCTGACATTCATGTCCAAGTTGTTTCCGCTCTTCTCTCCAAACACTAAAGCACTACATCTTTCTCCCATCATGCTCTGCGTTACGGTTGAATTGATAGTTTAGTTTTTTTTAAGCCTTGTGTACTACTCCCTCCTGTCTGTCCAGATCAGATGTCATGATGAGATGATGACATGGGTTACTGTGAGTGTACTACTCCCTCCTGTCTGTCCAGATCAGATGTCATAATGACATGATAACATGGGTTACTGTGAGGGTACTACTCCCTCCTGTCTGTCCAGATCAGATGTCATAATGACATGATAACATGGGTTACTGTGAGGGTACTACTCCCTCCTGTCTGTCCAGATCAGATGTCATGATGAGATGATGACATGGGTTACTGTGAGGGTACTACTCCCTCCTGTCTGTCCAGATCAGATGTCATGATGAGATGATGACATGGGTTACTGTGAGTGTACTACTCCCTCCTGTCTGTCCAGATCAGATGTCATGATGAGATGATGACATGGGTTACTGTGAGGGTACTACTCCCTCCTGTCTGTCCAGATCAGATGTCATGATGAGATGATGACATGGGTTACTGTGAGTGTACTACTCCCTCCTGTCTGTCCAGATCAGATGTCATAATGACATGATAACATGGGTTACTGTGAGGGTACTACTCCCTCCTGTCTGTCCAGATCAGATGTCATAATGACATGATAACATGGGTTACTGTGAGGGTACTACTCCCTCCTGTCTGTCCAGATCAGATGTCATGATGAGATGATGACATGGGTTACTGTGAGGGTACTTCTCCCTCCTGTCTGTCCAGATCAAATGTCATGATGAGATGATGACATGATGACATGGGTTACTGTGAGGGTACTACTCCCTCCTGTCTGTCCAGATCAGATGTCATGATGAGATGATGACATGATGACATGGGTTACTGTGAGGGTACTACTCCCTCCTGTCTGTCCAGATCAGATGTCATGATGAGATGATAACATGGGTTACTGTGAGGGTACTACTCCCTCCTGTCTGTCCAGATCAGATGTCATGATGACATGATAACATGGGTTACTGTGAGGGTACTACTCCCTCCTGTCTGTCCAGATCAGATGTCATGATGAGATGATGACATGATGACATGGGTTACTGTGAGGGTACTACTCCCTCCTGTCTGTCCAGATCAGATGTCATGATGAGATGATAACATGGGTTACTGTGAGGGTACTACTCCCTCCTGTCTGTCCAGATCAGATGTCATGATGAGATGATAACATGGGTTACTGTGAGGGTACTACTCCCTCCTGTCTGTCCAGATCAGATGTCATGATGAGATGATGACATGGGTTACTGTGAGGGTACTTCTCCCTCCTGTCTGTCCAGATCAAATGTCATGATGAGATGATGAGATGATGACATGGGTTACTGTGAGGGTACTACTCCCTCCTGTCTGTCCAGATCAGATGTCATGATGAGATGATGACATGATAACATGGGTTACTGTGAGGGTACTACTCCCTCCTGTCTGTCCAGATCAGATGTCATGATGAGATGATGACATGATAACATGGGTTACTGTGAGGGTACTACTCTCTCCTGTCTGTCCAGATCAGATGTCATGATGAGATGATGACATGGGTTACTGTGAGGGTACTACTCCCTCCTGTCTGTCCAGATCAGATGTCATGATGAGATGATGACATGGGTTACTGTGAGGGTACTACTCCCTCCTGTCTGTCCAGATCAAATGTCATGATGAGATGATGAGATGATGACATGGGTTACTGTGAGGGTACTACTCCCTCCTGTCTGTCCAGATCAGATGTCATGATGAGATGATGACATGGGTTACTGTGAGGGTACTTCTCCCTCCTGTCTGTCCAGATCAGATGTCATGATGAGATGATGACATGGGTTACTGTGAGGGTACTTCTCCCTCCTGTCTGTCCAGATCAGATGTCATGATGAGATGATGACATGGGTTACTGTGAGGGTACTACTCCCTCCTGTCTGTCCAGATCAGGCCAGGTAGGTTAAGTTCAGATCAGATGAGGTTATATTTCCATGTCACTGTCCACCAATGACACCATTTATGAGGCTGAGGGCTGCTTTTATTTTTTATCATAGCATTTCAATCTCCTCAACAGGGACTGAGGACTACTTCATAAGCCAGCAGTAAAGTCTTAGAGCAAGAGTGACAGTTATCCAACTAAGATACACTGCTGTATTTACTGTAGATATTTTGTCCAAGCCCATGATCCCACCTGTCATTAGCTGTGCATCGAGAGAGGCAAGGGAACAACTTCAGATCTAACAAAGAGACAAGTTGTGACAGTCTAAGCAGTGCCGGGCAGTGAACAAACTATACTGAAATGGTCTGCATGCTACAAGCTGGCTGTTTCATGGGCCTCAAACTCCTCTCCGATGGCAGTGGTCTTATGGCGCAGCCATGTGGTAGCAATACAGAACTGATGATACCTTGAGGCGCTAGTGACCACTCAGGCTGTATTGGCAGCTGAGAAACAGCAGGTGACGCCAGTTTACCATGGTTACTCTCTATAGCGCCAGCAGGGTTCACACAGGGGACAACATAAAAGCTAGTCCATTCATCTGATCTAACGGCAGTTTTGGTAAAACACAACGAAATTACTCCTAGCTCTGGTGGTTACAATGATCTGGTATAAAATTAATAGACTTATTGTATACACATATTCCATAATAATATATTATATAATGGATTGCATTTCGAGAGTTTGGAATGTGTCTCTCAATGGGGTGGATTTATTAAGCATAGACTTTAATCGAGACCAGGGGCGATATTAGCATGTAAATCTTAGTGGGGCAAAAATATTTTTACATGATGCATGCCAGCAAAGCCACTACACAACACTAAACAATACATGAATTGCATTAGAACGGTGACAAACGGTGCCCACAAACTGTTAGGGCCAACATAAAGCTGTCCCAACAGCAGAGCTTTCTTTTCAGCACCATGGAATGAATCCTTACCACTGTTACACCTGGCTATCAGAAGAGACTTGTCTGGCAGTGAAACAGTTCATTCCGCCTCATTTACTGCCTTTTTAAAAAACATAGCTGATATGGCTGACTTGCTTAAGCAAATGTGGTTTCTACTGACAATTAAAATGTACAAACTATGGCATAAGGGAACGATGAGCAGATAAGAGGTAATTCGTAATTTCGATTAAGACATTAATGAGCGAGCTAAGACGGACATAGTCAATATAACTATTTGTTCAGCACTTTTGAAATGTACAGCGGCAGAATTCAGAACATATAAGCAGACAATGAAAGCTCACAGAATATTCTATGATGACATTTCTCTAAAACAGGCCATAGGCTACATGTGCATCACCAAGTCAGAACAGTAGGCTAAGTTATGAGGGGGAAAGGGACCTAATTATTAGGGGGAGACACATGGGCTACTAACAGCTTACTACACAACAAACACTTAGTATTACTTTTAGCTACAGTATACATATCTCCCTGGCATATTACATCATTTATGCAGCAGTATACAAGACATTTTTGGACTCACCTTGTGCTGTAACCACTTGAGCAGAAAGGTGGTGCAGTGCGGTGGTCCTTCTTGTGGGCATTTTGTCATCAAACTTCATCATCAAAGTCTGTCATTCTCTGGATTTATGATGCTTTCAAGACAACTGGGAACTCAGAAAAAATAATGTTGAATCATGACGTCAGTGATCTTCAGGTCGGAGCTCTGGAAAGAGGCCTCAGTTCCCAACTTACAATTTCTCTTCATATGACTAGGATCGAAACTGATTTGCCAGCAGATTGTCGACTTGATTCATGATGACTGCTTGTCTAGTTTACTAGCTAATATTTTGAAAGTATGTTGTTGACATGATCAGTCCAATCAAAGCCACGGTAGATATAACGTGATTTGACGTCATTTTATCTGTGGCCAATGACCTTGAGCCTTCTTGGATGGTCACTTCTAATGTAAATCTATGGCAGCACCCAAGGGGCTTTAATTTTTGAGCTCTCCCCATAGATTTTGTGGTGACGTAGTGTCCCCATGAGTGACAGAACACTGAGACGATCACGGCGCAACCAGAGAACATTATTAAGTACGCTCTGTGTTTTCTGCTTGCTTGCCCCACCACCACAGAAAGCACTGAGCTAGGCTGAAACACCTGCATTTTGGAGCTGCCTTACTCAAGAAAACAACAAAGAGACCATGTTTGTATGCGGCTTTATTAACTACATTTTTTACATTGTTTGCAAACTGACATGTTACACGTGTTAATGCCAAAATAACACGCAAATGAGGTACAAAAAAATAAAATAAATCATTGAGTTTTGTTTTGCTAAACAGGTATGGCTCAGAACAGGTTGATGACATGTCGCCACTGATCAAGACACAATAACATTAGTCTCCAGTGAGAGACTGCATATACCACAAGATTTGGTTCTGGGTTTTGAGATTACTATAACATAATCTAGGAATAGCAGGATTACATTATATGTAACGGCAGTCTATTTCGTCCTCCTCATCGGACGAGGAGAGGCGAGAAGGATCGGAGGACCAATGTACAGCGTGGTAAGTTTCCATGATTTAATGAACATGAAAACAATCTACAATTACAAAATAACAAAACAAACTAACCGTCACAGTCCCGTGTGGCAAAAACACTGACACAGGAAACAACCACCCACAAATCCCCAACACAAAACAAGCCACCTATATATGATTCTCAATCAGGGACAACGATTGACAGCTGCCTCTGATTGAGAACCATATTAGGCTGAACACAGAAACAGACAAACTAGACACACAACATAGAATGCCCACCCAGCTCACGTCCTGACCAACACTAAAACAAGCACAACACATAAGAACTCTGGTCAGGACGTGACATTATACCTCCACTGTAATAACCCACACAAGGTTATGCTGGCTGGGTTGAGTTGATATCACAGTTAGTATTGGCCTGTAGCTTAGAGCCACTCCAGTCTGGGCTGGATATCCATAACCTTTGGTAGTAGTGTAGCGCGTGGACAGACCAGTTAGCCCCATACATTCACTAGACTATGATACTGTAGTATGGTATACCCTATGGCAGGGTTCTCCAACTGGCGGCCCATGGGCGAACTTGGCCCCGTGGGTGGCTTTATTTGGCGCCCGAAGTTTTCTGAACAAAGTTTATATTATATATTTTTTTTACATTTCATTGTTGAAAATAAAAGACTGTAAAAACACCAGGAAATCAGCTCCAAGTGGAAATCTGTTCCCATGTAATACCACGCATAATAGAGAGACATACAGCCTCTTGACTTTTTCCTCATTTTGTTGCATGGACTCACTCTGTGTGCAATAACAGTGTTTAACATGATTTTTGAATGACTGCCTCTGTCACGGCTCTTGTCGCAATGCATGGACCAGAACGCAGCGTGGTAAGTGTTCATGATGTTTTATTAATCAAAAGCCACTCGAACAAAATAACAAAGAGAAAAAAACAACAACAAAAAACAGTTCTGTCAGGCACAGACACTAAACAGAAAATAACTACCCACAAAACCCAAACGAAAAGGACAACTTATATATGATCCCCAATCAGAGACAACGATAGACAGCTGCCTCTGATTGGGAACCACACCAACATAGAAATAAATAAACTAGAATGCCCACCCTAGTCACACCCTGGCCTAATCAAAATAGAGAATAAAAACCTCTCTATGGCCAGGGCGTGACAGCCTCATCTATGTACTCCTCAGTCGAGCAGTGAATTTCAAACACAGATTCAACCACATAGACTAGGAAAGTTTTCCAATGCCTCACAAAGAAGGGCAGCTATTGGTAGATGGGTAAATAAGACAGACATTGAATATTCCTTTGAGCATGGTGAAGTTCTTAATTACACTTTGGTTCACTACAGTCACTACAAAGACACAGGCGTCCCTTCCTAACTCAGTTGCCGGAGAGGAAGAAAACCACTCAGGGATTTCACCATGAGGCTAATTGTGACTTTAAAACAGTTACAGAGTTTAATGGCTGTAATAGGAGGAAACTGAGGATGGATCAACATTGTAGTTACTCCACAATAGTAACCTAATTGACAGAGTGAAAAGAAGGAAGCCTATACAGAGTAAAACTATTCCAAAACATGCATCCTGTTTGCAACAAGGCACTGAAGTAATACTATAATAATAAATGTGGCAAAGCAGTTAACTTTTTTTCCTGAATACATGACCAAAAGTATGTGGACACCTGCTCGTCGAACAGCTCATTCCAAAATCATGGTCATTAATATGGAATTGGTCCCCCCCTTGCTGCTATAACAGCCTCCACTCTTATGGGATGGCTTTCCACTGCTTCCATTCAGCCACAAGTAAATTAGTGAGGTTGGGCCCTGATGTTGGGCAATTAGGCCTGGCTCGCAGTCGGCATTCCAATTAATTCCAAAGGTGCTCGATGGGGTTGAGGTCAGGGCTCTGTGCAGGCCAGTCAAGTTCTTCCACACCAATCTCGACAAACCATTTCTGTATGACCTCTCTTTGTGCATGGGGGCACTGTCATGCTGAAACAGGAAAGGTTCTTCCCCAAACTGTTGTCATAAAGTTGGAAGCACAGAGCGTCTAGAGCGTCATTTTATGCTGTAGCGTTAAAATTTCCCTTCACTGGAACTAAGGGGCATATTTCCACTGCTCCAGAGTCCAATGGTGGTGAGCTTTACACCACTCCAGCCGACGGTTGGCATTGCGCATGGTGATCTGCGGCTGCTCGGCCATGGAAACCCATTTCATGAAGCTCCCGACGAACAGTTATTGTGCTGGCATTTGCTTCCAGAGGCAGTTTGGATCTCGGTTGTGAGTGTTGCAACCGATGACAGAGGATTTTTGGCTGAAATAGCTGAATCTACTAATTTGAAGGGGTGGCCACATACTTTTGTATTTATAGTGTATTTTTGGGGCAAGTCCAATACAACACATTACTGAGTACCACTCTCCATATTTTCAAGCATGGTGGTGGCTGCATCATGTTATGGGCATGCTTGTAATTGTTAAGGACTGGGGAGTTTTTCAGGATAAAGAAGAAACGGAATGTACAGTTGAAGTTGGAAATTTACATACACCTTAGCCAAATACATTTAAACTCAGTTTTTCACAATTCCTGACATTTAATCATAGTTAAAATTCCCTGCCATAGGTCAGTTTGTATCACGACTTTATTTTAAGAATGTGAAATGTCAGAATAATAGTAGAGAGAATTATTTATTTCAGCTTTTATTTCTTTCATCACATTCCCAGTGGGTAAGAAGTTTACATACACTCAATTAGTATTTGGTAGCATTGCCTTTAAATTGTTAACTTGGGTCAAACGTTTCGGGTAGCCTTCCACAAGCTTCCCACAATAAGTTGGGTGAATTTTGGCCCATTCCTCCTGACAGAGCTGGTGTAACTGAGTCAGGTTTGTAGGCATACTTTCTCGCACACTCTTTTTCAGTCCTGCCCACAAAGTTTCTATAGTATTGAGGTCAGGGCATTGTGATGGCTACTTCAATACCTTGACTTTGTTGTCCTTAAGCCATTTTGCCACAACTTTGGAAGTATGCTTGGGGTCATTGTCCATTTGGAAGACCCATTTGTGACCAAGCTTTAACTTCCTGACTGATGTCTTAAGATGTTGCTTCAATATATCCACATAATTTTCCCACCTCATGATGCCATCTATTTTGTGAAGTGCACCAGTCCCTCCTGCAGCAAAGCACCCCCACAACAAGATGCTGCCACCCCCGTGCTTCACGGTTGGGATGGTGTTCTTCGGCTTGCAAGCCTACCCCTTTTTCTTCCAAACGTAACGATGGTCATTATGGCCAAACAGTTCAATAATTGTTTCATCCGACCAGAGGACATTTCTCCAAAAAGTACGATCTTTGCCGCATGTGCAGTTGCAAACTGTAGTCTGGCTTTTTTATGGTGGTTTTGGAGCAGTGGCCTCTCCTTGCTGAGCGGCCTTTCAGGTTATGTTGATATAGGACTTGTTTTACTGTGTATATCGATACTTTTGTACCTGTTTCCTCCAGCATCTTCACAAGGTCCTTTGCTGATGTTCTGGGATTGATTTGCACTTTTCACACCAAAGTATGTTAATCTCTAGGAGACAGAACACGTCTCCTTCCTGAGCGGTATGACGGCTGCGTGGTCCCATGGTGTTTAGTCTTGCGTATTATTGTTTGTACAGATGAACGTCGTACCTTCAGGCATTTGGAAATTGCTCCCAAGGATGAACCAGACTTGTGGAGGTCTACAATTTTTTTTCTGAGGTTTTGGCTGATTTCTTTTGATTTTCCCTTGATGTCAAGCAAAGATGCACTGAGTTTGAAGGTAGGCCTTGACATACATCCACAGGTACACCTCCAATTGACTCAAATTATGTCAATTAACCTATCAGAAGCTTCTAAAGCCATGACATCATTTTCTGGAATTTTCCAAGCTGTTTAAAGGCACAGTCAACTTAGTGTATGTAAACTTCTGACCCACTGGAATGGTGATACAGTGAATTTTAAGTGAAATAATCTGTCTGTAAACAATTGTTGGAAAAATTACTTCTGTCATGCACAAAGTCGATGTCCTAACCGATTTGCCAAAACTATAGTTTGTTCGTTCAAATATTTTTTATTGAACACACACAAGAATGGTGTATATGTCACGTTCTGACCATAGTTCTTGTGTGTTTTACTTGTTTTAGTGTTGGTCAGGACGTGAGCTGGGTGGGCATTCTATGTTGTGTGTCTAGTTTGTCTGTTTCTATGTTTGGCCTAATATGGTTCTCAATCAGAGGCAGGTGTTTTGTGTTGTCTCTGATTGGGAATCATATTTAGGTGGCTTTTTTTGTGTTGGGGTTTGTGGGTGGTTGTTTCCTGTCTTTGTGTTCGTTTCACCAGAGAGGACTGTTTCAGTTTGCCACGTTTGTTATTTTTGTATTTTGTAAGTGTTCACGTTATTCGTCTTGATTAAATCATGTTGAGCACAAACTACGCTGCGTCTTGGTCCGATCCCTGCTACACCTTCTCTTCAGACGAAGAGGAGGAAGGCTGCCGTTACAGAACCACCCACCAAACTCGGACCAAGCAGCGTAGTAACGGGCAGCAGCGACAGCAGCAGCAGCGGCCCATTACACAGGACTCCTGGACATGGGAGGAAATTCTGAACGGTAAGGGACCCTGGGCTAAAACTGGCGAATATCGCCGCTCTCGTGAAGAGCTGGAGGCAGCTAAAGCCGAGACGCGGTGGAATGAGGAGGCAGCATGGAAGCGAGGTTGGAAGCCTGAGAGTCAGCCCCAAAAATGTATTGGTAAAGGGGAGTATGGCGAAGTCAGGTAGGAGACCTGCGCCAACTTCCTGGGCTTACCGTGGAGAGCGAGAGTACGGGCAGACACCGTGTTATGCGGAAGAGCGCACGGTGTCTCCTGTACGTGTGCATAGCCCGGTGCGGTACATCCCAGCTCAACGTATCGGCTGGGCTAGATTGAGCATTGAGCCAGGTGTCATGAAGCCGGCTCAACGCATCTGGTCTCCAGTGCGTCTCCTCGGGCCGGTGTACATGGCACCAGCCTTACGCATGGTGTCCCCGGTTCGCCAGTACAGCCCAGTGCGGGTTATTCCACCTCCCCGCACTGGTCGGGCTACGGGGAGCATTCAACCAGGTAAGGTTGGGCAGGCTCGGTACTCAAGGGAGCCAGTACGCCTTCACGGTCCGGTATATCCGGTGCCACCTCCTCGCTCCAGTCCAGTACCACCGGTGCCAACACCACGCACCAGGCTTCCTGTGCGTCTCCAGAACTCTGTTCCTCCTCCACGCACTCTCCCTGTGGTGCGTGTCTCCAGCCCGGTACCACCAGTTCCGGCACCACGCACCAAGCCTATTGTGCGTATCCAGAGCCCTGTACGCACTGTTGTTTCTCCCCGCACTAGTCTTGAGGTGCGTGGCTACAGCCCGGTACCACCAGTTCCGGCACCACGCACCAGGCCTATAGTGCGCTTTGAGAATCCAGTGTGCCCTGTTCCTGCTCCCCGCACTAGCCTAGTGGTGCATGTCTCCAGTCCGGTACCACCAGTTCCGGCACCACGCACCAGGCCTACTGTGCGCCTCAGCAGGTCAGAGTCGGCCGTCTGCCCAGCGCCATCTGAGCTGCCTTCCAGTCATGAGCTGCCTTCCAGTCATGAGCTGCCTTCCAGTCATGAGCTGCCCTCCAGTCATGAGCTGCCCTCCAGTCATGAGCTGCCCTCCAGTCATGAGCTGCCATTCAGTCCGGAGCTGCCCTTCAGTCTGGAGCTGTCCCTCTGTCTTAAGCTACCTCTCTGTCATAAGCTACCTCTCTGTCATGAGCTGTCCCTCAGTCCGGAGGAGTTTCCTCAGTCTAGTGGGGATCTTTGTGAAGGTTCCTAGGCCAAGGTCGGCGGCGAGGGTCGCCACTCAAAGGACGCTAAGGAGGGGGACAAAGACAATGGTGGAGTGGGATCCTCGTCCAGCGCCGGAGCCGCCACCGCGGTCAGATGCCCACCCAGGCCCTCCCCTAGAGTTTTAGGTGGTGCGTTCGGAGTCCGCACCTCAGGACGGGGGTACTGTCACGTTCTGACCATAGTTCTTGTGTGTTTTACTTGTTTTAGTGTTGGTCAGGACGTGAGCTGGGTGGGCATTCTATGTTGTGTGTCTAGTTTGTCTGTTTCTATGTTTGGCCTAATATGGTTCTCAATCAGAGGCAGGTGTTTTGTGTTGTCTCTGATTGGGAATCATATTTAGGTGGCTTGTTTTGTGTTGGGGTTTGTGGGTGGTTGTTTCCTGTCTTTGTGTTCGTTTCACCAGAGAGGACTGTTTCGGTTTGCCACGTTTGTTATTTTTGTATTTTGTAAGTGTTCACGTTATTCGTCTTGATTAAATCATGTTGAGCACAAACTATGCTGCGTCTTGGTCCGATCCCTGCTACACCTCCTCTTCAGACGAAGAGGAGGAAGGCTGCCGTTACAGTTAGGTATAAAAGACAAGTATGCAATTTTTATCTAAACATAAAAGAGCAGACAGTAACAACAAGACCCAGAGTTCTGGGTACAAAACAAATATTACAAAACAAGACATACAGAACAAGGACAGGTAGAAAGAAAGAGGGTAGATGTCACCCCCCCCCCACCCCCCTTATTCCCCACTACTCCCCTCCCGACTGGGTGGCGGGGCAAGCACATGCTGCCCAAAGGTAGATTAAAATATTAGAATTGAGAGTGCCTTAAAATGTACAAATTCACAGTGCCGACTGGTCCAAGTAAGAGAGGAAAGGCTGCCAGATTTGATCAAATGTTGATCATTTATTGTTCAGAATATATATAATTATTTCTAAGTGTACACTGTTTGCCAATTCGCTGAGCCATAATTTGGTAGAAGGTGCTTCCCTCCTCTTCCAAATCAACAAGATACATTTTTTTTTTCCGAAATGAGACTAAGAGATTAGTTGTTTTGTGGGTTGGTTAATCCGTTTAGGGAATCAGACACTCCCAGGATTATCAGAAGCGGGTCTGGGTCTATTGAAGTCTCCAGAACTTCAGAGAGGATCCTAAAAATTCCACACCAATAACCATACAAGCTAGAGCATAGGGCAAAGCAGTGGAGGATGCAGTTTAGTTTTGGAATAGTGTAATCTGTGTAATACCTTGAATTGTATGAGACGATGTCTGGAGTTAATGGAGCAGGTGTGAATATACTCCAAGCTATCTTCCCAGTCTGCCACAGAAATGTCAGTCCCTAGTTCTTCCTCAAATTTTGCCTTAATGGCATCTGTAGAAGGTATGCTAACAGATTGAAGAGCGTCATATAGACGAGATATCAGTTTGTCTGAGGTGGGGGATGTATTTATTCATCCGTCAAACATGGAAGGTTTAGCGTTCCCAAATGTCGGGAGGTGTTTTCTAACATAGTCTCTAATTTGTAGGATTCTGAAAAAGTTACTTCTGGGAAGATTATAAGTTTCCCTCAGCAACTGAAATGAGGCAAAAAAACTATAGTTTGTTAACAAGAAATTTGTGGAGTGGTTGAAAAACGAGTTTTAACTACTCCAACCTAAGTGTATGTAAACTTCCGACTTCAACTGTAGCTAAGCACAGGCAAAATCCTAGAGGAAAACCCGGTTCAGTCAGTTTGCCACCACACTGGGAGATGAATTCACCTTTCAGCAGGACAATAACCTAAAACACAAGGCTAAATCTACACTGGAGTTGCTTACGAAGAAGACACTGAACATTCCTGAGTGGCCGAGTTACAGTTTTGACTTAAATCTGCTTGAAAATCTATGACCTGAAAATGGTTATCTAGCAATGATCAACAACAAATTTGACAGAACTTTAAGAATTTTGAAAAGAATAATGGGTAAATGTTACACAATCCAGGTGTGGAAAGCTCATAGAGTCTTACCCAGAAAGACTCACAGCTGTAATCTCTGCCAAAGGTACTTCTACAAAGTATTGACTCAGGGGTGTGATACTTATGTAAATGAGATCTCTCTGTATTTCCTTTTCCTGAAATTTGCTAAATAAAAAAAAGCATGTTTTCACTTTGTCATTATTGTGTGTAGATGAGTGAGAAAAACAAGTCAATTGAATACATTTTGAATTCAGGCTGTAACACAACAAAATGTGGAATAAGTCAAGGGGTATGAATACTTTCTGAAGGCACTGTATGTGATCGTACACAAATGTAAGCAAGGTTTGCATCATGTTTTTTATATCTGTTTGGACTTATTGCGGTCAATTTGCAATCAACATTTTTTCTTTTTTTCTTTTCTGGCCCCCTGACCATCCACTCCAGAAAAATTTGGTGTGCGGCTGAATCTAGTGTTTGATGATCCTTGCCCTCTGGTGCAACCTTGTGTGTGGGTTGGAGTGTACTACTGTGCTATTCAGAGAAATGTTACCACACTATTTTTGTGTTAGACAGTTATGGTAGAAGACAGCAATACGAGCTAGCCTAGTGGTTAGAGCGCTGGGCCAACTGAAAGGTCACCATTTTGAATACCGGAGCTGACAAGGTGAAAAATCTGTTGCTGTGCCCTTGAGCAAGACACTCAACCCTACTTGCTCCAGGAGTGCTGTACAATGGTGACCTTGGCCTTGACCCCACTCCCTGAAGGTGTCTCTGGGGGAGTTGGGATACGCAAGAAACACAATTCCATTACAAACTTGTGTGTAACAGGACAAATATAAGCACCCCCAAAATGATTATAATAAACTGGCCGTGGTATCTCAGACCGTATACCATGGGTGTGACAAAATCTTTATTTTTACTGTTCTAATTAGGTTGGTAACCAGTTTATAATAGCAATAAGGCACCTCAGGGGTTTTGTTTTTGTTTCTAAGAACAGCCATTTGCTGTGGCATATTGGCCATATACCACACCCACGCGGGCCTTCTTGCTTAATTATACTACAAGAAAGCCATATAGTGCACTGTTCTTAATGTAATTGCATCCACCCTTGGCGATTTGATTCTTGTAACAGATTGACTCTTAAAAGTGAACTATTTACAATAGTAGAGATCTTTCTCTATATGGTTTCTGAACGCTATATGTGGTTGATTTTTATGGTAGATCTGTGTTTTTATAAGCTGAGTGCAATGTAGTTTCTTTGTTTGGTGTGTAATAAAGCTTTACATCAGACTTGAGGCTGTGGGTTATTGAAAGGACACACAACTGACTTCAAATCCATGTTTGTTTGCCCCCAGTGCTACTGTTTACAAAATAGCCCTTTGAAAGATGCACACACACACACACACACACACACACACACACACACACACACACACACACACACACACACACGCACACACACACACACACACACACACACACACACACACACACACACACACACACACACACACACACACTGTCACGTTCCTGACCTATTGTTCCTTTTTCTGTTATTTATTTAGTTGGTCAGGGCGTGAGTTGGGGTGGGTTGTCTTTGTGTGTTTTGTCTAGTCTAGGGGTGTTGTATGTGTATGGGGTAGAGAAGAGTGAGGTTGTCTAGTTATGTCTATGGCTGCCTAGATTGGGTCTCAATCAGAGACAGCTGTCATTCATTGTCTCTGATTGGGAGCCATATTTAAGGCAGCCATAGGCAGTAGGCTTTTGTGGGTAGTTGTCTATGTTGAACGTTTGTTGCTTGTCTGTGCACTTACGTTATTTAGCTTCACGGTCGTTTGTTGTTTTGTTAGTTTGTATATAGTGTTCGTTTTGTGTTTTCTCTCTCTTCTCAATAAAAGAAGATGTATTTTGCACACGCTGCGCCTTGGTCCAATCTGTCTCAAGAAGACGATCGTGACAGAACTACCCACCAACCATGGATCAAGCAGCGTGAGCGGAACCAACAACAGCGGCAAAGTAACCAGGACTCGTGGACATGGGAGGATGTATTGGACGGCAAGGGTTGCTACACATGGGAGGAGATCCGAGCTGGAAGAGATCGCCTCCCATGGGAACAGCTGGAGGCGATTAGGAGAGCAGAGGCAACCGGAGAGAGGAACCGAAGCTATGAGGGTACGCGACTAGCAAGGAAGCCTGTGAGTAAACCCCAAAAATTTCTTGGGGGGGGGCTTAAAGGGAGAGTGGCGAAGTCAGGTAGGAAACCTGCGCCTACTCCCTGTACTTACCGTGGAGAGCGAGAGTACGGGCAGACACCGTGTTACGCAGTAGAGCGCACGGTGTCTCCTGTACGTGTGCATAGCCCGGTGCGGGTTATTCCACCTCCCCGCACTGGCAGGGCTAGATTGAGTATTGAGCCGGATGTCATGAAGCCGGCCCTACATATCTGGCCACCAGTGCGTCTCCTCGGGCCGGCTTACATGGCACCAGCCTTACGCATGGTGTCCCTGGTTCGCCTACATAGCCCGGTGCGGGTTATTCCACCTCCCCGCACTGGTCGGGCTACGGGGAGCATACAACCAGGTAAGGTTGGGCAGGCTCAGTGCTCAAGGGAGCCAGTACGCCTGCACGGTCCGGTATTTCCGGCGCCACCTCCCCGCTCCAGCCCAGTACCACCAGTGCCTACACCACGCACCAGGCTTCCAGTGCATATCCAGAGCCCTGTTCCTCCTCCACGCACTAGCCCTATGGTGTGTGTCTCCAGCCCAGTGCCTCCAGTCCCGGCGCCACGCACCAAGCCTCCTGTGCGTCTCCAGAGCCCTGTGCGCACTGTTCCTTCTCCCCGCACTCGCCCTGAGGTGCGTGCCCTCAGCCCGGTACCTCCAGTTCCGGTACCACGCACCAGGCCTATAGTGCGCATCGAGAGTCCAGTGTGCCCTGTTGTTGTTCCCCGCACTAGCCTGAAGGTGCGTGTCCTTAGCCCGGTACCTCCAGTTCCGGCACCACGCACCAGGCTTTCAGGGCGTCTCCAGAGCCCTGTACGCACTGTTCCTTCTCCACGTACTCGCCCTGATGTGCGTGCCCTCAGCCCGGTACCATCAGTGCCGGTACCACGCACCAGGCCTATAGTACGCCTTGAGAGTCCAGTGTGCCCTGTTGTTGTTCCCCGCACTAGCCTGAAGGTGCGTGTCCTTAGCCCGGTACCTCCAGTTCCGGTACCACGCACCAGGCCTACAGTGCGTCTCAGCCGGCCAGAGTCTGCCGTCTGCCCAGCGGCGCCTGAACTGTCCGTCTGCCCAACGGCGCCTGAACTGTCCGTCTGCCCAACGCCGTCTGAACTGTCCGTCTGCCAAGCGCCGCATGAACTGCCCGTCTGTATTGAGCCTTCAAAGCCGCCCGTCGGTACTGAGCCTTCAAAGCCGCCCGTCTGCCATGAGCCTGCAAAGCCGCCCGTCTGCCATGAGCCTACAGAGCCGTCCGCCAGACAGGAGCCGCTAGAGCCTTCCGCCAGACAGGAGCAGCCAAAGCCTTCCGCCAGACAGGATCAGCCAGAGCCTTCCGCCAGACAGGATCAGCCAGAGCCTTCCGCCAGACAGGATCAGCCAGAGCCTTCCGCCAGACATGACCAGCCAGAGCCGTCAGCGAGCCATGACCAGCCAGAGCCGTCAGCGAGCCATGACCAGCCAGAGCCGTCAGCGAGCCATGACCAGCCAGAGCCGTCAGCGAGCCATGACCAGCCAGAGCCGTCAGCGAGCCATGACCAGCCAGAGCCGTCAGCCAGCCATGACCAGCCAGAGCCGTCATCCAGCCAGGATCCGCCAGAGCCGTCATCCAGCCAGGATCCGCCAGAGCCGTCATCCAGCCAGGATCCGCCAGAGCCGTCATCCAGCCAGGATCCGCCAGAGCCGTCATCCAGCCAGGATCCGCCAGCCAGCCAGGATCCGCCAGCCAGCCAGGATCCGCCAGCCAGCCAGGATCCGCCAGCCAGTCCGGTGCTGTCCCTCATCCTGGTACTGCCCCTTATCCTGGTGCTGCCCCTTATCCTGGTGCTGCCCCTTAGTCCGGTGCTGCCCCTTAGTCCGGTGCTGCCCCTTAGTCCGGTGCTGCCCCTTAGTCCGGTGCTGCCCCTTAGTCCGGTGCTGCCCCTTAGTCCGGTGCTGCCCCTTAGTCCGGTGCTGCCCCTTAGTCCAGTGGGGTTAATTTGGAGGGTGGCCATTTGGAGGAGGCTACGAAAGCGGGTAGTGACTATGGTGGGGTGGGGACCACGACCAGCGCCAGAGCCGCCACCGTGGACAGACGCCCACCCAGACCCTCCCCTAGACTTTATGCTGGTGCGCCCGGAGTTCGCACCTTAAGGGGGGGGTTATGTCACGTTCCTGACCTATTGTTCCTTTTTCTGTTATTTATTTAGTTGGTCAGGGCGTGAGTTGGGGTGGGTTGTCTTTGTGTGTTTTGTCTAGTCTAGGGGTGTTGTATGTGTATGGGGTAGAGAAGAGTGAGGTTGTCTAGTTATGTCTATGGCTGCCTAGATTGGGTCTCAATCAGAGACAGCTGTCATTCATTGTCTCTGATTGGGAGCCATATTTAAGGCAGCCATAGGCAGTAGGCTTTTGTGGGTAGTTGTCTATGTTGAACGTTTGTTGCTTGTCTGTGCACTTACGTTATTTAGCTTCACGGTCGTTTGTTGTTTTGTTAGTTTGTATATAGTGTTCGTTTTGTGTTTTCTCTCTCTTCTCAATAAAAGAAGATGTATTTTGCACACGCTGCGCCTTGGTCCAATCTGTCTCAAGAAGACGATCGTGACACACACACACACACACACACACACACACACACACACACACACACACACACACACACACACACACACACACACACACACACACACACACACACACACACACACACACACACACACACACACACACACACACACTAGTCCCAGAGGTGTGTGTGTGTCAGGAGTAATCAATCATTATTAACGTGGGACAAGAAGCCAGCACCACTTCCATTTCACACAGACATGAAATATGTCAGTCAAAGTTTTGACAAGTTTGACATGTTTGATAGCTGGAGTGTCCACTGACCACCAAGAGGAAAACGTCAGTATGAATATTGGTACATTCCTTTTAGGACATTTTAGGAAGTGGTGTGGGCGTTTTGATACCCAGAAGGACCCTTCTTTCTGACAACAAAGTCAAAACTCAAAAAAGCTTTTGACCCAAGTCTCTGTGACTGTGACTATGACTGACAGTCCAGCCCTCTCAGAAGTTATTTTCTTCTCTGCAGTTCTCTTAAGAAGTACTTGCAGCGTGAGTGGGTAGAGTGATGGAGGAGGACCAGTCATTGACTGTCACCATCAGAGAGATGGGAAATGTCTTCTCCAATCAAATCAAGGAGAGAGGTTCAAGGTACACTTCAAGGTATAAATAATAATATAGAATTGGAGATAATTGTCTTGTAAGTCATCTGAAGTTGTGATCAGTTGTGTGCTGATGATATAGCAACAACACATCTGTAAGACATTCTTCATCTGAAACAATCCCTATCCTTGTTTCACATGGAAAAGCATGATGCACTATGTTCTATGTTCAGTTCAGTTCAGTCAGGTGACAGTGGAACTAGAGGAGGTCCAACACCTTGTCCATGAAATAATCTGTGAGTAAAAACATCTGTTACATATTGTTTACAATAATGATCCTTCCAACTGCCAGTCAACATCCTCACACATCCAAGAGTGTCACGAATCCCGTTTCCTAAGTCTGTTTTTTGCCTGTGTTCTGTCCTGGAGTGTTTTTTCCGGTGTCCTGGAACGCACCCTGTCTGGTTGCCGGGCGATGTAGCTAGTTGGGAGATCTCAGATTACCCGCACCTGTATCCCATCAGCTATCTGCACACCTGGTCCTGATCATCATCTCTCCTCTTCATAAGCCCGGACCTGACATCCATTCCCTGCCGGATCGTTAGCCATGAATAGTATGTCGTGCCAGCGTATCAGCCTCCTGTTTGATAGAATTTGTTTTGTTGTTTTGTACGTCTTGCTTGCCTTAAACTTACCTCCGTTTGTTCTGTCTTCAGTTATTCACCCGGATCACTTACCCCATTCCTGCCTGGTCGTCGGAGGTTTCCGCTACTTCCTTGGATCCACCTATTCACTCCCATCAACTCACCGCCGCTGCCCGCTACGCCACCTGGATCTTTCTACCTCTACATATTCACTTGTAAATAAATACTCACCTTCTTCCTACTCTCCTTGTCCTGGTCTGCTTCTGGGTTCGATTTTGAAAGATCGTGACAGAACGATCCGGCCAAGGATGAACCCAGCGGACCTGGACTCCGTTTGCCATGCCATTACCCAGCAGGGGAAGATATTGGGACAACACAACACAGCGCTACAGGAGATAGCGGGTTCAATCCGGAACTTATCTGCTAGCTTGACGAAGATCCAGGATCAGCTCAGTTTGCCGGCGGGTCATCCACCACCTGTTTCACCCATCTCACCTGCCGATTCTGGAGAGGTTTCCTTCCGTGAGCCCAAGGTTCCGACGCCTGATAAGTACGAGGGGGATTTGGGAAAATGCCGTTCATTTCTTATGCAGTGTGGTTTAGTTTTTGATCTACAGCCCTACTCTTACGCCACAGATAAGGCTAGGATAGCTTTCGTGATTGAACTGCTGCGTGGTAGAGCTCTGGAATGGGCTTCAGCCGTTTGGGAACGACAGGACACCTGCATGGCTTCATACCAGGAGTTCACGGCAGAGATGAGAAAGCTTTTTGACCATCCAGTCCGAGGTAAGGACGCAGCTAAACGTTTGTTCACTCTTCGCCAAGGAGCTCGCAGTGTGGCAGACTTTATGATCGAATTCAGGACATTGGCTGTGGAGAGTGGTTGGAATGAGGAGTCACTACAAGCGGCTTTTTACCAGGGGTTGTCGGAGCAACTCAAGGACGAGCTGATATCCTATCCAGAGCCTAGTTACCTAGACAGCTTGGTCACTTTATCTATTCGGGTAGATAATAGAGTCCGAGAGAGAAGGAGGGAGAAGCAGTGGGGCCCGTCCAATCAATCAGCAACTCGGTTACCATTCGGTTCAGGAAATGGACCAGAACGTGTTGATCATGATTCCCCACACGGGATTAGTGGAGGGGTCTTGCCACCAGATCCTGAACCAATGCAAGTGGGGCGACACGGGTTAACTAAGGAGGAGCGCCAACGTAGACGTGAGACCAACAGCTGCCTCTACTGTGGTAGCTCGGGACATTACATCTCCGCTTGTCCACAGCGCCCGTTAAACTGCCCGGCTCGCTAGTTTTGGGAGGAATGTTTGCGAGCCAGTTTCAACCTCTCAAGAACCCTGTCAGACCCCGTTTTCCTGCGACCCTTATGAATAAAGATCAGAGCTTAGAGATGAACGCTTTTATCGATTCAGGTGCCGATGGCAGCTTTATTGATGCCGACTTGGTGGAACAGCTGGGGCTTTCCAAGGAGCAATTGCCGGAAGCCATTGAAGCAACCACTCTGAACGGCAGTAGTCTGGCACGGATCACTATGAGGACTGAACCGGTTAAGATGTTGTTGTCGGGGAATCATTCAGAGTTTATCTCCTTCCTCATTCTGTCCTCGCCCCATGTTCCTCTGGTTCTTGGTTACCCCTGGCTGAAGGAACACAATCCCTCGTTTGATTGGGTGACGGGTAAGGTAACTAGTTGGAGCATTGAGTGTCATGCTAACTGCCTTAGGACTGCCTGTTCTCCTGCTGTTCCCAGTCAGGTCAGTGACTCTGCTCCTCCTGATTTGTCCCTGGTTCCAGAAACATATCACGAGTTGGGTGAAGTATTCAGTAAGCAGAAGGCTCTGTCACTTCCTCCCCACCGACCTTATGACTGTGCGATTAATCTGTTCCCTGGAGCTGCCTTTCCCAAGGGACGGTTATACAGTATCTCTCGACCTGAACGTGAAGCCTTGGAGACCTACATCAAGGAATCTCTAGCTGCAGGTCTCATTCGCCCCTCGTCATCACCTCTGGGAGCAGGATTCTTTTTTGTGAGTAAGAAGGATGGCTCTCTTCGACCATGTATTGATTATCGGGGGTTGAATGATATTACGGTCAAGAACAAATATCCCCTGCCCTTGATGAGCTCTGCTTTCGACTCTTTACAGGGTGCTACGGTTTTTACGAAGCTTGACCTACGTAATGCTTATCATTTGGTTCGGATCAAAGAGGGGGACGAGTGGTTGACTGGGTTCAATACTCCTATGGGACATTTCGAGTACCAGGTGATGCCGTTTGGACTGACCAACGCTCCTGCTGTGTTCCAAAGTATGGTGAATGATGTTCTGAGAGATATGATTGGTATTTTTGTGTTCGTTTACCTGGATGATATCCTCATCTTCTCGAGGGAGCTTTCTAGCCACGTCCAGCATGTCAAGCAGGTCCTGCAGCGGTTATTGGAGAACCGTCTGTTCGTGAAGGCTGAGAAGTGTGATTTTCACGCCCACACGACGTCCTTCCTCGGGTACATCATCTCCAGGGGAGAGATCATGATGGACCAAGAGAAGGTTCGGGCGGTTCGGGATTGGGCCCAGCCCGGTACGAGATTGCAGCTCCAGAGATTCCTGGGGTTTGCGAATTTCTATCGGAGGTTTATCCGTGATTACAGCCGGGTGGCCGTCCCTTTAACTGCCCTGACGTCTTGCACCAGAGATTTCTGTTGGACTCCTGAGGCAGACCGAGCATTTCTGGACTTGAAGAGCCGATTCACCAACGCCCCGATTCTCTCTCAACCTGACACTTCCCGTCAGTTTGTTGTTGAGGTGGACGCGTCTGATGTGGGGGTGGGCGCCATCCTGTCCCAGCGTAGCTCCACTGACGGTAAACTCCATCCCTGCGCCTTCTACTCTTGTTGTCTTTCTCCAGCTGAAAGAAACTACGATGTGGGTAACCGGGAGCTTCTCGCTGTGAAGCTTGCCTTGGAGGAGTGGCGTCACTGGTTGGAGGGAGCGGAGCAACCGTTTGTGGTCTGGACTGACCACAAGAATCTGGCTTACGTGCAATCGGCTAAACGTCTCAACTCCCGTCAGGCCAGGTGGGCTTTGTTTTTTGGACGCTTCAATTTTTCCCTGACGTTCCGACCTGGGTCGAAGAACGGGAAGGCGGACGCTCTGTCCCGGATGTTCTCCAAGACGGAGGAGAGTGGGGCCAAGACTGAGACGATTCTTCCCCAGAATGTTGTCGTGGGAGCCGTTACATGGAGGATTGAGGAGGATGTGATGGCGGCCCTTCGGACGCAGCCCGGGCCCGGTAACGGTCCACCCGGTCGGTTGTTCGTGCCTGAGTTGGTCCGTTCTGCTGTCCTTCAGTGGGCCCACGCCAGCAAGATAGCGTGTCACCCTGGCGTTGCTCGGACTATGGCGCTACTGTGCAGACGATTTTGGTGGCCTGCCATGGGAGAAGATACCCGGAGGTTTGTTGCCGCTTGTCCTGTTTGTGCGCAGAATAAGAGTACCAATCGGCCCAGCTCTGGGCTTCTTCACCCCCTACCTATTCCCCGGCGACCTTGGTCGCATCTGGCCCTGGACTTTGTCACGGGGTTGCCCTCTTCTGTTGGTAACACGGTTATTCTGACCATTGTGGACAGATTCAGCAAGTTTGCTCACTTTGTCCCCCTCTCCAAGCTGCCTTCTGCCACTGAGACGTCCGAGATCCTGGTTAGGGAAGTTTTCAGGGTCCACGGGTTGCCCTGTGACATTGTTTCTGACCGTGGTCCTCAGTTTACCTCTGCTGTCTGGAGATCCTTCTGTTTGGCCATTGGAGCGACAGTCAGTCTCACTTCTGGATTTCACCCCCAATCTAATGGTCAGGCGGAGAGAGCCAACCAGAAGATGGAGTCCACGCTGCGCTGTCTTGTTTCCTCTGATCCCACCTCTTGGTCCTCTCAATTACCCTGGGTCGAGTATGCCCATAATACTCTCCCTTCATCTGCTACTGGGATGTCTCCCTTCCAGTGCCTGTACGGTTACCAACCTCCCTTGTTTCCTTCTCAGGAGAGGGATCTCTCGGTTCCCTCTGTCCAGACCCACATTCGTCGTTGCCACCGGACCTGGCATAGGGCCAGGAAGGCTCTCCTTAGAGTTTCTGACCGGTATCAGATCCAGGCGAATCGTCGCCGTATTCCTGCCCCCGCTTATACGGTCGGAGATAAGGTTTGGTTGGCTACACGGGATCTTCCTCTACGGACTGAGTCGAGGAAACTGTCACCGAAGTTCATTGGTCCGTTTGTAGTGGAGAGAATCATTAATCCTGTTGTGGTCCGACTCAAGTTGCCTGCAACACTTAGAGTACATCCCACCTTTCATGTCTCCTGCCTCAAGCCGGTTCTCCTCAGTCCTCTGTTGCCCCCTCCTCCTCGTCCTCCTCCTCCTCGGATGATCGGAGGTGGTCCTGCCTACACGGTGCGCCGCATCATGGACTCAAGACGGCGGGGTCGAGGGTTCCAGTATCTAGTGGATTGGGAAGGATATGGTCCAGAGGAGAGGAGTTGGATTCCTCGGCGTCAGATCCTGGACGCTGACCTGCTTCGTGACTTCTACCGCCTCCACCCTGGCGCTCCGGGTAGTCCGCCCGGTGGCGTTCGTCGGAGGGGGGGTACTGTCACGAATCCCGTTTCCTCAGTCTGTTTTTTGCCTGTGTTCTGTCCTGGAGTGTTTTTTCCGGTGTCCTGGAACGCACCCTGTCTGGTTGCCGGGCGATGTAGCTAGTTGGGAGATCTCAGATTACCCGCACCTGTATCCCATCAGCTATCTGCACACCTGGTCCTGATCATCATCTCTCCTCTTCATAAGCCCGGACCTGACATCTATTCCCTGCCGGATCGTTAGCCATGAATAGTATGTCGTGCCAGCGTATCAGCCTCCTGTTTGATAGAATTTGTTTTGTTGTTTTGTACGTCTTGCTTGCCTTAAACTTACCTCCGTTTGTTCTGTCTTCAGTTATTCACGCGGATCACTTACCCCATTCCTGCCTGGTCGTCGGAGGTTTCCGCTACTTCCTTGGATCCACCTATTCACTCCCATCAACTCACCGCCGCTGCCCGCTACGCCACCTGGATCTTTCTACCTCTACATATTCACTTGTAAATAAATACTCACCTTCTTCCTACTCTCCTTGTCCTGGTCTGCTTCTGGGTTCGATTTTGAAAGATCGTGACAAAGAGTGCTTGTGGTCAATCTGGCCACTTGTCTCACTTGTGTAACAGTGCTCTCTCGCTCTCGTTGTGTGTGTGTGTGTGTGTGTGTGTGTGTGTGTGTGTGTGTGTGTGTGTGTGTGTGTGTGTGTGTGTGTGTGTGTGTGTGTGTGTGTGTGTGTGTGTGTGTGTGTGTGTGTGTGTGTGTGTGTGTGTGTGTGTGTGTTGCCTACTGTCCAAGATGCCTTGAGCGCAGGGAGGCGCTAGATCACATAGAGCCACTGAACTCGTCCCCCGCATTAACTGTTTTTAAATGGGAGTGCAGACACACTCATTCAGTCTCTCTCTCTCCCTCTCGTCACCAGCGGACTTCACTCGGTCCCTCCGCTGCGCTTGGAGCTTCAAAGCTAAGACCCGCTAACCCATGCGGGGATTAGATACTACCAACACTAGTGGGGTTTCGGTCAGCCTACAGTTCTTCTCAGCAGAAGGGTCATTTCGTTTAGGAAAGAAGTCGAAAGGGAGAGAAAGGGCGAAGGAATTAAAATCGTTTCTTCTGCTGTCGGTTGAGGAGAGTAGATGAGTCAATGGCCGGAGCTCAGCCAGGAGTTCACGCGCTGCAGCTCAAACCCGTGTTTGTGAGCGAGAGCCTGAGAAAGGGAAACAAATTTATGAAATGGGATGATGTAAGTATTTATTTTTTTGTCAGAGTGGACGGGTTTGTCACTGTCCTTTGTGTAGCCAATGTTTGTTACACATTTGCCACGGCACTGTAACGCATGTGTTATGCATTTGCCACAGTGCAACAGTCTCAACTGGCTGTTTAAGGGAATAGTAAACTATCGTTTTACCTCGGTTATAGCCTTTTGGCTGGTGACATGAAAGCGCTATAGTTGTGTGACAATCTAAAACGTGGAAACAACACAGTTAATTCGAATGTTTGGTTTACATTTCATGGTGTGCGTGCATGTATGTTTCTGTCTGTATGTGTGCGCGTGCGTGCGTGCCTTTTCAGATTGCTCATTGCCTTGAATTAACCGTGTAACAGAGAAAGCTGACACAATAGTGTGATATTGAATCCATAATCGTTTCAAAACGGTATACAGCTCCACCTGAATCTCTACAAAACTATGCCATTGAACGTTATAATGAGTTGTATACTGGCAGCCTATCATCAATCTCTATTGTAATACCCAATACCCACGCCAGTCTGTAGCAGCTAAATGACCTTGATTAAAATGTATTGCGCACCGCTGTTTAGCACGGATCTGCTAGAAACCTATCGTCTCTGGGTAAGATTAGCCTACATTAAGAGAAGGCTACTTACTGCAAAGCGTTTCTCATAGATATTTCTCATAGCTAAAACAACTTGTTTTATTTTCCACACAGCAACTTACGTATTTTTTTTTTGCCTAGGGAGCCTAAATAATTAACATACAATTGTCAAGTAGCCAATTAACAACGGAGTATTTGGTGGAATCTGCGTTGGAAATGCCACTGTGTGCACCTGCCAACTGTGTGATGGTGATTGCTATAGCGGAACTGTTGACTGATACTGCGGTGTTATCGTTGTCATTGTAGCAGAGCAGCGCAAACAAGCGATGACAGTGTATTCCGATATTTTGATAGGCATCAAACATCGTCACAGTGTCAGTCTAATACGCAACTACCTTTTTTATACATACACATTAATGAGTCATTAATAGCAATTAAAAATGTATCTCTCTCCTTTCTCTCCTGTCTCTCTGTCTCGCTCTCTCTCTCTCTCTCTCTCTCTCCTTTCTCCCTCTGTATATGGTGGTATGTTGTGAGGGGTGTGAGGTGTGTGTGTGTTTCCTCATGTTGATGTGTTAGCGTGTGCTAGCCGTGTTTTTGTAGTTTTCAGATTAGGGTGGGGACCTCTTCCATGGCCTCTTTCCAGACCACACAGCCCACCAAGTCTTTCCTGACACACACACACACATGCAAAGAGAGAGACAGAGGGGAGAGAGAGACACAGGGTAGAGAGAGAGGGGATAGAGAGAGACAGAGGGGATAGAGAGAGACAGAGGGGAGCGAGAGAGACAGAGGGGGGAGAGAGAGACAGAGGGGGGGGGGGGGGGGGGGATAGAGAGACAGAGGGGGGAGACAGAGGGGTTAGAGAGAGACAGAGTGGAGAGAGAAACAGAGGGGATAGAGAGAGACAGAGGGGAGAGAGAAACACAGGGGAGAGAGACAGAGGGGAGAGAGAGAGACAGAGGGGATAGAAGAGACAGAGGGGATAGAAGAGACAGAGGGGATAGAAGAGACAGAGGGGATAGAGATACAGAGGGGATAGAGAGACAGAGGGGAGAGAGAGAGAGACAGAGGGGGGAGAGAGACAGAGGGGAGAGAGAGAGAGACAGAGGGGAGAGAGAGAGAGACAGAGGGGTTAGAGAGAGACAGAGTGGAGAGAGAAACAGAGGGGATAGAGAGAGACAGAGGGGAGAGAGAAACACAGGGGGGAGAGAGAGACAGAGGGGATAGAGAGAGACAGAGGGGATAGAGATACAGAGGGGATAGAGATACAGAGGGGATAGAGATACAGAGGGGAGAGAGAGACAGGGGGGATAGAAGAGACAGAGGGGATAGAAGAGACAGAGGGGATAGAGATACAGGGGGGATAGAGAGATACAGGGGGGATAGAGAGAGACAGGGGGGATAGAGAGAGTCAGAGGGGATAGAGAGAGTCAGAGGGGATAGAGAGAGTCAGAGGGGATAGAGAGAGTCAGAGGGGATAGAGAGAGTCAGAGGGGATAGAGAGAGTCAGAGGGGATAGAGAGAGTCAGAGGGGATAGAGAGAGTCAGAGGGGATAGAGAGAGTCAGAGGGGATAGAGAGAGTCAGAGGGGATAGAGAGAGTCAGAGGGGATAGAGAGAGTCAGAGGGGATAGAGAGAGACAGAGGGGATAGAGAGACAGAGGGGATAGAGAGACAGAGGGGATAGAGAGAGACAGAGGGGATAGAGAGAGACAGAGGGGATAGAGAGAGACAGAGGGGATAGAGAGAGTCAGAGGGGATAGAGAGAGTCAGAGGGGATAGAGAGAGACAGAGGGGATAGAGAGAGACAGAGGGGATAGAGAGAGACAGAGGGGATAGAGAGAGACAGAGGGGATAGAGAGAGACAGAGGGGATAGAGAGAGACAGAGGGGATAGAGAGAGACAGAGGGGTTAGAGAGAGACAGAGGGGAGAGAGAGAGACAGAGGGGATAGAGAGAGACAGAGGGGATAGAGAGAGACAGAGGGGAGAGAGATACAGAGGGGAGAGAGAGAGTCAGAGGGGATAGAGAGAGTCAGAGGGGAGAGAGAGAGTCAGAGGGGAGAGAGAGAGACAGAGGGGAGAGAGAGAGACAGAGGGGAGAGAGAGAGACAGAGGGGAGAGAGAGAGACAGAGGGGAGAGAGAGAGACAGAGGGGAGAGAGAGACAGAGGGGATAGAGAGAGACAGAGGGGATAGAGAGAGACAGAGGGGATAGAGAGAGACAGAGGGGATAGAGAGAGACAGAGGGGATAGAGAGAGACAGAGGGGATAGAGATACAGAGGGGATAGAGAGACAGAGGGGAGAGAGAGACAGAGGGGAGAGAGAGACAGAGGGGAGAGAGAAGACAGAGGGGAGAGAAGAGACAGAGGGGATAGAGAGAGACAGAGGGGATAGAGAGAGACAGAGGGGATAGAGAGAGACAGAGGGGATAGAGAGAGACAGAGGGGATAGAGATACAGAGGGGATAGAGAGACAGAGGGGAGAGAGAGACAGAGGGGAGAGAGAAGACAGAGGGGAGAGAGAAGACAGAGGGGAGAGAAGAGACAGAGGGGATAGAGAGAGACAGAGGGGATAGAGACAGAGGGGAGAGAGAGACAGAGGGGATAGAAGAGACAGAGGGGATAGAAGAGACAGAGGGGAGAGAGAGAGACAGAGGGGATAGAAGAGACAGAGGGGATAGAGAGAGACAGAGGGGATAGAGAGAGACAGAGGGGTTAGAGAGAGACAGAGGGGTTAGAGAGAGACAGAGGGGATAGAGATACAGAGGGGAGAGAGATACAGAGGGGAGAGAGATACAGAGGGGAGAGAGATACAGAGGGGAGAGAGATACAGAGGGGATAGAGAGAGACAGAGGGGAGAGAGATACAGAGGGGAGAGAGATACAGAGGGGATAGAGAGAGACAGAGGGGATAGAGAGAGTCAGAGGGGATAGAAGAGACAGAGGGGATAGAGAGACAGAGGGGAGAGAGAGAGACAGAGGGGAGAGAGAGAGACAGAGGGGATAGAGAGAGACAGAGGGGATAGAGAGAGACAGAGGGGATAGAGAGAGACAGAGGGGATAGAGAGAGACAGAGGGGATAGAGAGAGACAGAGGGGATAGAGAGAGACAGAGGGGATAGAGAGAGACAGAGGGGATAGAGAGAGACAAAGGGGTTAGAGAGACAGAGGGGAGAGAAGAGACAGAGGGGATAGAGAGAGACAGAGGGGATAGAAGAGACAGAGGGGATAGAGAGAGACAGAGGGGATAGAGAGAGACAGAGGGGATAGAGAGAGACAGAGGGGATAGAGAGAGACAGAGGGGATAGAGAGAGACAGAGGGGATAGAGAGACAGAGGGGAGAGAGAGACAGAGGGGATAGAAGAGACAGAGGGGATAGAAGAGACAGAGGGGATAGAGAGAGACAGAGGGGATAGAGAGAGACAGAGGGGAGAGAGAGACAGAGGGGAGAGAGAGACAGAGGGGATAGAAGAGACAGAGGGGATAGAAGAGACAGAGGGGAGAGAGAGAGACAGAGGGGATAGAAGAGACAGAGGGGATAGAAGAGACAGAGGGGATAGGAGAGACAGAGGGGATAGGAGAGACAGAGGGGATAGAGAGAGACAGTGGGGAGAGAGAGAGACAGAGGGGATAGAAGAGACAGAGGGGATAGAGAGAGACAGAGGGGAGAGAGAGAGACAGAGGGGAGAGAGAGACAGAGGGGAGAGAGAGACAGAGGGGAGAGAGAGACAGAGGGGATAGAAGAGACAGAGGGGATAGAAGAGACAGAGGGGATAGAGAGAGACAGAGGGGAGAGAGAGACAGAGGGGATAGAAGAGACAGAGGGGATAGAAGAGACAGAGGGGATAGAAGAGACAGAGGGGAGAGAGAGAGACAGAGGGGAGAGAGAGACAGAGGGGAGAGAAGAGACAGAGGGGATAGAGATACAGAGGGGATAGGAGAGACAGAGGGGATAGGAGAGACAGAGGGGATAGGAGAGACAGAGGGGATAGAGAGAGACAGTGGGGAGAGAGAGATACAGATGGGAGAGAGAGATACAGATGGGAGAGAGAGAGACAGAAGGGATAGAGAGAGACAGAGGCAGACAGATATAGATCATCCAGTAAGTTCAAAACCTTTCCCCGTCTCAGCTGGATATCTGAAAATAAGTGTCATGGTAACCATGGGGAACCTTGACCATACATGACCAAACAGTGGAGCAAGGAGAGTGGAGTGATTGGTACGATATTGAGCCGAGATGGAAACAAAATCCTCTCAGCATGGTGGAGATGGCATGGAGTGGCCAGAATGCAGTTATTGTATTACAGATGTAGGATCTCTATTTGATCACTCTTTTGTTGCTGAGAATTGTCCTATCACACAGTTATATCAACAGTATCACACTTTTCATGTAGCTTACTGTTGGCCAGCTAATAGCCTAACCACAGATCAAGCAACATTAGGGACAAATGGTTCAGGTTTATTTTGTTGTGACAATATAGATCAAATTAAGATCCTACATATGTACACTGTCTGACACAAGTGTTGTAGAGCAAGGAGAAAGGAAGAAGGAGAGGGGAGAGAGGGAAGAGAGGGAAGGGAGGGAAAGAAAGACAGAGAAGAAGAGAGGAAGCAGGAAAGAGATTTTATCAAGTATTTCTCATACAAAATCCTTTCTGTGAGTTTGAAGCCAATTTTACTTCGTAGACTCCATCTGTCTGTACTGCTAATCACCCAGACATTGTTATAATACAGAAGCTAAACAATGAGAACAAGTCGTACTCTCTCCATCTAATGGTATGGAACACCACTGTGAGGGGTGAATTCCGAAGTCCACGGAGGCTGTTGCAACTCTGTCTGCCTTCTTCCCTCTGCCCCTTCACTCAAAGGAGAGCTGAGACAAAACCTCTTAACGATCACAATTACTCCTAAATTGGAAAAACTTGTAATGATGACGATTTCCTTCCCTGGTGTAAGATTTTGTCTCTAAGAAATTGAGAAAACCTTTTAGCTCTTAAGACTAGTCTATCCTCTGAGATGTGTGTGAATACAGACCCAGAGAGTGAGAGTCAGTGAGTCACCCCCCCCCCCCCCTCCTCCAATGATAGCCTCTGAGGAAGTCATAATGACTTAATGTATGTGTAGCTGTGGCCAGGGAGAGTTGGGACATTAAGAAGAGGAGAAGCTGGCGAAAATGCAGCCTGGTGGAACCATGTGAAATAGAATGATGAACGCAGCGATCAGGCTTGTTCCACCAGGCCTGTGAAAATGGCTGTTTTCACATCATTAAGCAGATTGTCAATGGCCACCAGCCATCTTTAGCTCTCTCAGCCTGATGTTACAACATAATCCATCAATCCACCGTGAAGCTTAGGACTAATGGGAAAGTCATTTTTTTCAACCGGTGACAAACACTACAAACACTACTACACTAGTCTTAATATGTCATTTTTGTCATCGACTCTTTATACCAGGACTTGATATAGTGCATCTTCCCTCTGATTTGTCATGAGTCATGGCATGTTCTTCATGTGTGTAAGTTGACCAAAACAATCCTTCTTGAATCTGTTACAGAGTCACAACGAATCGTTGTTGCCATAGCAAACGTCACCATAGCAAGTGCTTAAAATTCTCTCACAAACCATTTTCAGCATCTTGCAAATTGATGTTTTCTTGTTATGTCTGTCTGTCTGTCTCGGTTGTCTGTCTGTCTGTCTCTTCCAGGTCCCTCTTTATCGCTTTTGCTATCTGCCTAAGTGTCTCTCACACATTCATTCTTTCCATCTCTCTCTCTCTCTCCCTCTCTCCCCACCTCCCTCCCTCCCTCCGTCCATCCATCCGTCCATCCGTCTGCTTTCTATAATAGAGTAGGATCGATACGATAGCAGTCAGTTCTGGTCAGAGGGGTCAGTGTGTACATCAGGTACCACCATTTCAGTTCTGTCTGGCTGGTTTACACTGTTAAAGATGACCAGAGGCCAGTGATGATCTGTCACCTCAACAGAGCTGCCCCCAGTCAGACAGCTGTAGATCCTAGACATACAGTATAATAAATACTAGACATCTAGGGCCAGTTCCCGGATCCAGATTAATTGCTTAATTGTTTTAGGAACCACACCAATGAGGAAGCACCTGCTTTCAATATATTTTGTATCCCTAATTTACACGTGTTTCCTTTATTTTGGCAGTTACCTGTATATAATCTGCACCATAAGATGATGTCATAGAACACATCCTTGTCACGCCCTGACCTTAGTTATCTATGTTTTCTTTATTATTTTGGTTAGGTCAGGGTGTGACGAGGGTGGGTATGCTTGTTTTGTATTGTCTAGGGGTTTTGTATGTCTAGGGGTGTTTGTAAGTCTAGGCATATGTATGTCTATGGTGGCCTGAATTGGTTCCCAATCAGAGGCAGCTGTTTATCGTTGTCTCTGATTGGGGATCATATTTCGGTTGCCATTTTCCCTTTTGGTTTTGTGGGTTCTTATTCTATGTTTAGTTGCCTGTCTGCACTAGCCATATTAGCTTCACGGTTCGTTTTGTTACTTTGTTCGTTTTGTGCCGTGTTTGTTCTATAATTAAAGAAGAATGTACGCTTATCACGCTGCGCCTTGGTCTCCTCCTTACGACGGCCATGACAATCCTTCAACATAATGAACAACATACAGTTGTAGATCTATACCATACAGTTGTAGGCCTATACTATACAGTCGTAGGTCTATACCATACAGTTGTAGGTCTATACCATACAGTTGTAGATCTATACCATACAGTCGTAGGTCTATACCATACAGTTGTAGGTCTATACCATACAGTTGTAGATCTATACCATACAGTTGTAGATCTATACCATACAGTTGTAGATCTATACCATACAGTCGTAGGTCTATACCATACAGTTGTAGATCTATACCATACAGTCGTAGGTCTATACCATACAGTCGTAGGCCTATACTATACAGTTGTAGGTCTATACCATACAGTTGTAGATCTATACCATACAGTTGTAGATCTATACCATACAGTCGTAGGTCTATACCATACAGTCGTAGGTCTATACCATACAGTTGTAGATCTATACCATACAGTTGTAGATCTATACCATACAGTCGTAGGTCTATACCATACAGTTGTAGATCTATACCATACAGTCGTAGGTCTATACCATACAGTTGTAGGCCTATACTATACAGTTGTAGGCCTATACTATACAGTTGTAGGCCTATACCATACAGTTGTAGATCTATACCATACAGTTGTAGATCTATACCATACAGTCGTAGGTCTATACCATACAGTCGTAGGTCTATACCATACAGTTGTAGATCTATACCATACAGTCATAGACCTATACCATACAGTTGTAGATCTATACCATACAGTCATAGACCTATACCATACAGTTGTAGACCTATACCATACAGTTGTAGATCTATACCATACAGTCATAGACCTATACCATACAGTTGTAGATCTATACCATACAGTCATAGACCTATACCATACAGTTGTATATCTATACCATACAGTCATAGGTCTATACCATACAGTTGTAGATCTATACCATACAGTCATAGATCTATACCATACAGTCAAAGACCTATACCATACAGTTGTAGACCTATACCATACAGTCGTAGATCTATACCATACAGTCGTAGGTCTATACCATACAGTCGTAGATCTATACCATACAGTCGTAGACCTATACCATACAGGCGTACATCTATACCATACAGTCGTAGGTCTATACCATACAGTCATAGATCTATACCATACAGTCGTAGATCTATACCATACAGTCGTAGACCTATACCATACAGTCGTAGATCTATACCATACAGTCGTAGATCTATATAATTTTTTCTCAGAAAACCATTAGGTCTGGTTCTGTGATGCAACATGGCGATATGGGAATCGTTTAAAAGTGTGTTCAGTGGTGTTGTATATAATCCGGTGTTATTCTTCAGGGCAAGGATAATCATCCAGTTTGTTCAGCTGAGCGCTGCGCTGGGCTGGCGACTACGGACAGAAACGCCACAGCTTTTTATAGAAACAGCCAATAATATCTGCAGTTGCTATGTAAAGACGGCCCTGGCCTAGGGCTGCCAATCTGTGTGTGTGTGTGTGTGTGTGTGCGCGCGTGTGTGTGCGTGTGTGTGTGTGTGTGTGTGTAGGATGGTATCTCTCACAGACAATAACATACATGGCAGCTTACTCCTTTTTCTATCGCACGCACACACACACACACACACACACACACACACACACACACACACACACACACACACACACACACACACACACACACACACACACACACACACACACACACCTTTCCCTCTCTCACAAATGGTACCTTTCTCTCTCTACAGGACTCTACTACGGTGACCCCTGTGACCTTACGAGTCGACCCCCAGGGCTACTTCCTGTACTGGACTGACCAGAACAAGGTAAGAACAAAGATATTACACGGAAGGAAGATAATAACCAATAGTTACATGTTCAGTGACATCCCATTTCCTTCTCAAAGATCAAGAGGACTTGAGTTGAACCAGGAAACAGTTGATTTTTTTATAGGCAGAGATGTTAGAGATACTCTTCATTTAGAAGGAAATACATTTAGGAGAAATCGGGTTGTCCTTATTGTGACACTGAAAGAAAAAACATATTACATACTATCCTAAGCATACTTACTTCTTGGTCACCTCCCTGACCAAGGCCCTTCTCCCCCGATTGTTGTTTGGCAGGGCGGTCAGCTCGCAGAAGAATCTTGGTGCTTCCAAACGTCTTCCATTTAAGAATGATGGATGCCACTGTGTTCTTTGGGACCTTCAATGCTGCCAAAATGTTTTGGTACCCTTACCCAGATCTGTGCCTCGACACAATCCTGTCTCAGGGCTCTACGGACAATTCCTTCGACCTCATGGCTTGGTTTTTGCTCTGACATGCACTGTCAACTGTGGGACCGTATATAGACAGTTTTGTGCCTTTCCAAATCATATCTAAATCAATTGAATTTACCACAGGTGGACTCTAATCAAGTTTTAGAAACATCTCAAGGATGATCAATGGAAACAGGATGCACCTGAGCTCAATTTCGAGTCTCATAGCAAAGTGTCTGAATACCTTTGTAAATAAGCTATTTCTGTTTAGTTTTTTTGATAAATGTGCAAACCTGTTTTCACTTTGTCATTATGGGGTGTTGTGTGTAGATTGCTGAGGAAAGTGTTTTATTTAATCAATTTTAGAATAAGGCTGTAACGTAACAAAATTAAGAAAAAGTCAAGGGGTCTGAATACTTTCCGAAAGCATTGTTTACTTGCTTTACCTCCTCACTGCAGTCCTATACTGTATGTGATGTGAACTGAGCTGAATCAGTGACATTTACACGGGCAGTTATTCCTAAAAACTTCTTCTTTATTACCACGACCAGTCAGACAGGAGTTGAAAGGGGAGGAGAGGAGAGGGGAAGAGTCGGGAAACCCCTCTGTTATAACCATTATCCCTAAAGAGCAAAGGCCATTAGTGAAGAGGACAGGAGAAGACCAGAGGTGTGTGTGTGTGCGCCGTGCCTGCGTGTGTGTACACATGTGCCAGGGTTGGTGCGTGCTTGCATGTGTGCCAGGGCCCGTGTGTGTGTGTGTGTGTTTATTTATTTTTTATTTATTTAACCTTTATTTAACCAGGTAGGCAAATTGAGAACACGTTCTCATTTACAATTGCGACCTGGCCAAGATAAAGCAAAGCAGTTCGACACATACAACAACACATAGTTACACATGGAGTAAAAACAAACATATAGTCAATAATACAGTGAAAAAAAAAATAAGTCTATATACAATGTGAGCAAGTGAGGTGAGATAAGGGAGGTGAAGGCAAACAGATATATGTATAAATAAATAAAATATAAAAAGGCCATGGAGGCGAAGTGAGTACAACACAGCAAGTAAAATAAAAACTAAAAAAACACTGGAATGGTTGGTTTGCATTGGAAGAAAGTGCAAAGTAGAGACAGAAATAATGGGGTGCAAAGGAGCAAAATAAATTAATAAATAAATACAGTAGGTAAAGAGGTAGTTGTTTGGGCTAAATTGTAGATGGGTTATGTACAGGTGCAGTAATCTATGAGCTGCTCTGTGTGTGTGTGTGTGTGTGTGTGTGTGTGTGTGTGTGTGTGTGTGTGTGGTGCATTCGACGGAAAGTATTCAGACCCCTTGAGCGTTTCCACATTTTGTTACGTTACAGCCTTATTCTAAATTTAATTAAATTGTTTTTTCCCCTCATCAATCTACACACAATACCCCATAATGACAAAGCAAAAACAAGTTTTTTGAAATGTTTGCAAATTGATAAAAAAATAAATATAACATTTACATAAGTATTCAGACCCTTTACTCGGTACTTTGTTGAAGCACCTTTGGCAGCAATTACAGCCTCAAGTCTTCTTGGGTATGACGCTACAAGCTTGGCACACCTGTGTTTGGGGAGTTTCTCCCATTCTTCTCTGTAGATCCTCTCAAGCTCTTTCAGGTTGGATGGGGAGTGTTGCTACACAGCTATTTTCAGGTCTTCCCAGAGATGTTTGATCGGGTTCAAGTCCGGGCTCTGGCTAGGCGATTCAAGGACATTCAGAGACTTGTCCCAAAGCCACTCCTGCATTGTCTTGGCTGTGTGCTTAGGGTCGTTGTCCTGTTGGAAGGTGAACCTTCGTCCTAGTCTGAGGTCCTGAGAGCTCTGGATCTGGTTTTCATCAAGGATCTCTCTGTACTTTGCTCCATTCATCTTTCCCTTGATCCTGACTAGTCTCCCAGTCCCTGCCGCTGAAAAACATCCCCACAGCATGATGCTGCCACCACCAAGCTTCACCGTAGGGATGGTGCCAGGTTTCCTCCAGACTTTACGCTTGGCATTCAGGCAAAAGAGTTCAATCTTGGTTTCATCAGACCAGCGAATCTTGTTTCTCATGGTCTGAGAGTCCTTTAGGTGCCTTTTGGCAAACTCCAAACTCCAGGCGGACAACTCTAGGAAGGCAGCACCTTCAATGCTGCAGAAATGTTTTGGTACCCTTCCCCAGATTGGTTCCTCGACACAATCCTGTCTCGGAGCTCTACGGACAATTCCTTCGACCTCATGTCTTGGTTTTTGCTCTGACATGCACTGTCAACTGTGGGACCGTATATAGACAGGTGTGTGCCTTTCCAAATAATGTCCAATCAATTTAATTTACCACAGGTGGACTCCAGTCAAGTTGTGGAAATATTGGAAACAAGATGCACCTGAGCTTAATTTCGAGTCTCATATCAAGGGTCGGAATGAGGGATAATTTGTATTTATTTATAAATTTGCCAAAAAATCTAAAAACCTGTTTTTGATTTGTCATTATGGGATATTGTGTGTAGATTGCTGATGGCATTTATTTATTTTTAATCCATTTTAGAATATGGCTGTAAGGTAACAAAATGTGTAAAAAGTCAAGGGGTCTGCATACTTTCCGAATACACTATGTGTGTGTGTGTGTGTGTGTGTGTGTGTGTGTGTGTGTGTGTGTGTGTGTGTGTGTGTGTGTGTGTGTGTGTGTGTGTGTGTGTGTGTGTGTATACAGTATACTGTATGTGTGTGTGAGGTCTGTGATGATAAGTATTGAGTGTGATGTTTATGTGAGAGGAGAATTGAGAGTATCTCTCTGGCCTCTATTCATCATCTCTTCCTCTATCTGCTAGTGTCAGGGAGCAGGGTGGAACAATGAGGCTGAGAGATGAGCCCCGGGTGTGTGTGTATGCGTGTGTGTGCATGTGTGTGTGTGCATTCCATTATCTCCTATAGCTCTGACCACATACTCGATAAGTCAAATTGATACAAAGCGTGGCCAGTAGGGAGTCAATTAGGGATAAATAAGAGCACTATCTCTACCTAACACACTGTGTCACAACCAGAGCATCTACCTCTAGGAACCCACCGTGGTGTGTGTCTGGATTGTAGAGGACATGTAGGAATGTGTTTACACACTTAGAAAAATCCCCATAGGAGAACCCTTTTTGGTTCCAGTTAGAACCCTTTTTGGTTCCAGGTAGAACTTTTTTGGGTTCCATGTGTAACAGTGATGCTTCCGTCTTTCTCCTCGCCCCTACCTGGGCTCGAACCAGGGACCCTCTGCACACATCAACAACTGCCTCCCACAAAGCATCGTTATCTATCACTCCACAAAAGCCACCGCCCTTGCAGAGCAAGGGAAACTACTACTTCAAGTTCGCAGAGCGAGTGACGTCAACAATTGAAACACTATTAGCGTGCACCTCGCTAACTAGCAAGCCATTTCACACCGGTTACACATGTAGAACTCTCTGTGGAAAGGGTTCTACATGGAACTCAAACGGGGTTCTTCCTGGAACCAAAAAGGGTTCTTCAAAGGGTTATTTTATGTGGACAGCCTAGATAGCACCTTTTTGTCTAAGAGTGTATAAGTACAGTATGTATTTGTGTGTACATGTACTGTTACAATGTGCCTTAACATAGAGTATCTGCAGGGTAATGTACTGTTACAATGTGCCTTAACATAGAGTATCTGCGGGGTAATGTACTGTTACAATGTGCCTTAACATAGTGTATCTGCGGGGTAATGTACTGTTACAATGTGCCTTAACATAGAGTATCTGCAGGGTAATGTACTGTTACAATGTGCCTTAACATAGAGTATCTGCGGGGTAATGTACTGTTACAATGTGCCTTAACATAGTGTATCTGCAGGGTAATGTGTTACGCACGCCTCTATAAAGAGGGAACGCAACTCCCTGCTACAACTCAACTCCCCGTGAAGTGAAAGAGGTATGGACTGTAGGTGCGAATAAGGACGACAAAGGCAGAATTTACCGTTTACTAGGATTTATTTCCTTAAACGGTAATATGGGGAAAAGGGGCTGGACGGAACCAAAGCAAAGAAAGTAAATATCAAAGCTCCCCCTCTCCTATCTAACCTGCCTACCCACTACTTACCTAACTTAGCACCACCTGGTGCCCTAACCAAAATACAGGGGGTGGTCCGCCCAGGTCTTACCTAGTGTGCCTAGACATTGAATATACTACGGGTATATGTATGCCCTCGGGCCTCTTGCCTAAGCACTCCCTAAGTGCCTTCCCCTTCCCCCCTGGGAACAAATGAAACAGAATAATTATTAACAATTTCACAAACACTTTACAACAAAACTGAGTAAACTAACTCAGGCCACTAAAGAAGCTTTGACAAAGCAACAAACACAGAACTCTTTCTAATGATTTCTCCAAAACATTCAATCTCCCTCTAATCTTTTCTCCAAAATATTCAATCTCCCTCTAATCTTTTCTCCAAAATATTCAATCTCCCTCTAACCTTTTCTCCAAAATATTCAATCTCCCTCTAACCTCCTTTTCTGAACAGAACACTGGCTTTTATATCTTCAGGTGGCAATGGTGATTAGAGTCAGCTGCTTCTTGACGAGGGGGCGGGGTCAGCTCTCCAATCATCAATTAGCCTGGTGTCGACCAATCAGCTGGTTGGGGAGGCTTCCAGGAAGCCATCTCCTGAAACACACACACTCAAATACAACACAGAAACTGGGGAACGTAACATAATGTACTGTTACAATGTGCCTTAACATAGTGTATCTGCAGGGTAATGTACTGTTACAATGTGCCTTAACATAGTGTATCTGCAGGGTAATGTACTGTTACAATGTGCCTTAACATAGAGTATCTGCGGGGTAATGTACTGTTACAATGTGCCTTAACATAGTGTATCTGCAGGGTAATGTACTGTTACAATGTGCCTTAACATAGTGTATCTGCAGGGTAATGTACTGTTACAATGTGCCTTAACATAGAGTATCTGCGGGGTAATGTACTGTTACAATGTGCCTTAACATAGAGTATCTGCAGGGTAATGTACTGTTACAATGTGCCTTAACATAGTGTATCTGCAGGGTAATGTACTGTTACAATGTGCCTTAACATCGTGTATCTGCAGGGTAATGTACTGTTACAATGTGCCTTAACATAGAGTATCTGCAGGGTAATGTACTGTTACAATGTGCCTTAACATAGTGTATCTGCAGGGTAATGTACTGTTACAATGTGCCTTAACTCTTATGGCTGCAAGCCCGAGGTCGGTACACCTATGACAACATCCCCCACCCCCCCCACACTGATTAGCATCGCTAGCATAGCGTCACAATTAAATAGTAGCATCTAAATATCATTAAATCACAAGTCCAAGACACCAAATGAAAGATACAGATCTTGTGAATAAAGCCACCATTTCAGATTTTTAAAATGTTTTACAGGGAAGACAAAATATGTAAATCTATTAGCTAACCATGTTAGCAAAAGACACCATTTTTCTTTGTCCACCATTTTTTCTCAACACCAGTAGCTATCACCAATTCGGCTAAACTAAGATATTGATAGCCACTAACCAAGAAAAAACCTCATCAGATGACAGTCTGATAACATATTTATTGTATAGGATAGGTTTTGTTAGAAAAATGTGCATATTTCAGGTATAAATCATAGTTTACAATTGCACCCACCATCACAAATCGACTAGAATAAATACACAGAGCAACGTGTATTACCAATTTACTCATCATAAAACATTTCTTAAAAATACACAGCACATAGCAATGGAAAGACACAGATCTTGTGAATTCAGACAATATTTCAGATGTTCTAAGTGTTTTACAGCGAAAACACAATAAATCGTTATATTAGCATACCACATGTGCAAACGTTACCAGAGCATTGATTCTAGCCAAAGAGAGCGATAACGTAATCATCGCCAAAATATATTAATTTTTTCACTAACCTTCTCAGAATTCTTCCGATGACACTCCTGTAACATCATATTACAACATACATATAGAGTTTGTTCGAAAATGTGCATATTTAGCCACCAAAATCATGGTTAGACAATGACAAAAGTAGCCCAGCTGGTCAGAAAATGTCGTGCGCCATATTAGACAGTGATCTAGTCTTATACATAAATACTCATAAACGTGACTAAAAAAATATAGGGTGGACAGCGATTGATAGACAATTTAATTCTTAATACAATCGCTGAATTACATTTTTTAAATTATCCTTACTTTTCAATACAGGTTGCGCCAAGCGAAGCTACATCTAACAAAATGGCGCCATAAGCGATTAACATTTTTCGACAGAAACACGATTTATCATAATAAATTGTTCTTACTTTGAGCTGTTCTTCCATCAGAATCTTGGGCAAAGAATCCTTTCTTGGGTCTAATCGTCTTTTGGTCGAAAGCTGTCCTCTTGCCATGTGGAAATGCCCACTGCGTTCGGCATGAACTGGAAACGTGCCCAGAGGTTCAAAGTGTCTCAGAAAGCAATGCCTCAAAATCGCACTAAACGGATATAAATTGCTATAAAACGGTTTAAATTAACTACCTTATGATGTTTTTAACACCTATAACGAGCAAAAACATGACCGGAGAAATATTACTGGCTAAACTAAAGCTTGGAAAAAGAGCAGGTCCGTGTCCACCTTGCATCAGGCGCAGCTGGAAAAGGGACACTACCTACACGTTGTGTTGTTTTATAGAGGCTCTGATTGCGCAATCGACTCCATTCAAAACGTCACCACGTAATGACATCCAGGGGAAGACGTAAGCAGTGTTTGTATCCTCATAGCATTCACAGGGACCTTTAAACTGACTCCAGATCAGGGGCCAAGATGTCTGAAATCTGACTCCATGTCAGGGAAAGTGCTGTAGAATGAGTTCTGTTCCACTCAGAGACAAAATTTCAACGGCTATAGAAACTAGAGAGTGTTTTCTATCCAATAATAACAATAATATGCATATTGTACGAGCAAGAATTGAGTACGAGGCCGTTTGAAATGGGCACCTATTATCTGGCTACTCAATACTGCCCCTGCAGCCATAAAAAGTTAACATAGAGTATCTGCGGGGTAATGTACTGTTACAATGTGCCTTAACATAGAGTATCTGCAGGGTAATGTACTGTTACAATGTGCCTTAACATAGAGTATCTGCAGGGTAATGTACTGTTACAATGTGCCTTAACATAGAGTATCTGCAGGGTAATGTACTGTTACAATGTGCCTTAACATAGAGTATCTGCAGGGTAATGTACTGTTACAATGTGCCTTAACATAGAGTATCTGCAGGGTAATGTACTGTTACAATGTGCCTTAACATAGAGTATCTGCAGGGTAATGTACTGTTACAATGTGCCTTAACATAGAGTATCTGCAGGGTAATGTACTGTTACAATGTGCCTTAACATAGTGTATCTGCAGGGTAATGTACTGTTACAATGTGCCTTAACATAGAGTATCTGCAGGGTAATGTACTGTTACAATGTGCCTTAACATAGTGTATCTGCAGGGTAATGTACTGTTACAATGTGCCTTAACATAGTGTATCTGCAGGGTAATGTACTGTTACAATGTGCCTTAACATAGAGTATCTGCGGGGTAATGTACTGTTACAATGTGCCTTAACATAGTGTATCTGCAGGGTAATGTACTGTTACAATGTGCCTTAACATAGAGTATCTGCGGGGTAATGTACTGTTACAATGTGCCTTAACATAGTGTATCTGCAGGGTAATGTACTGTTACAATGTGCCTTAACATAGAGTATCTGCGGGGTAATGTACTGTTACAATGTGCCTTAACATAGTGTATCTGCGGGGTAATGTACTGTTACAATGTGCCTTAACATAGAGTATCTGCAGGGTAATGTACTGTTACAATGTGCCTTAACATAGAGTATCTGCGGGGTAATGTACTGTTACAATGTGCCTTAACATAGAGTATCTGCAGGGTAATGTACTGTTACAATGTGCCTTAACATAGTGTATCTGCAGGGTAATGTACTGTTACAATGTGCCTTAACATAGAGTATCTGCGGGGTAATGTACTGTTACAATGTGCCTTAACATAGTGTATCTGCGGGGTAATGTACTGTTACAATGTGCCTTAACATAGAGTATCTGCAGGGTAATGTACTGTTACAATGTGCCTTAACATAGTGTATCTGCGGGGTAATGTACTGTTACAATGTGCCTTAACATAGAGTATCTGCAGGGTAATGTACTGTTACAATGTGCCTTAACATAGAGTATCTGCAGGGTAATGTACTGTTACAATGTGCCTTAACATAGAGTATCTGCAGGGTAATGTACTGTTACAATGTGCCTTAACATAGAGTATCTGCGGGGTAATGTACTGTTACAATGTGCCTTAACATAGAGTATCTGCGGGGTAATGTACTGTTACAATGTGCCTTAACATAGAGTATCTGCAGGGTAATGTACTGTTACAATGTGCCTTAACATAGAGTATCTGCAGGGTAATGTACTGTTACAATGTGCCTTAACATAGAGTATCTGCAGGGTAATGTACTGTTACAATGTGCCTTAACATAGAGTATCTGCGGGGTAATGTACTGTTACAATGTGCCTTAACATAGAGTATCTGCGGGGTAATGTACTGTTACAATGTACATGTAACGGTTGTATACCGTTATAAATGTACCGTTACAAGCTGTTGCACTAAAAGAAGTCCACATCATTACACATGTCCACTGTGTGTGTGTCCACTGTGTGTGTGTGTGTGTGTGTGTGTGTGTGTGTGTGTGTGTGTGTGTGTGTGTGTGTGTGTGTGTGTGTGTGTGTGTGTGTGTGTGTGTGTGTGTGTGTGTTTGTGTGTGTGTGTGTGTGTGACACAGCTTGATGGCCTGCAGAGCTAAAGCATTCCTTAGATTCCTCAGGAGCAGAGAACCAGTGGACAGATCGCGCCTCTAGCTCTTAGACACACACACACGCACGCACTTTTAGAGCAAATTTTCTGCAATTCTACACATTTTGCCGTGGATTATGCCGTGTTCTTTTGCTATATGACTGACTAAAACATTACAACAAAACGCTGCTAAGTGAATATAGGAGAAACACTGGTCAGGCAGGGCAGACTAAAGGGTTTTATGTTTTCCGCTGGTGGTGGTTGTCCAGGGGTTTGTAGGTGGCTGAATGGGATTGAGACATCTGGACAGAACTATTCATTGTTATGTGAAAAACGAAAGAATGTGTCCCAATCCTTCAACAGCTCAGTGAGAGAGATCTTGGCACTGAGTCACGTCGCTGCGCGTGCCTGTTGTGTGTGTGTGTGTGTGTGTGTGTGTGTGTGTGTGTGTGTGTGTGTGTGTGTGTGTGTGTGTGTGTGTGTGTGTGTGTGTGTGTGTGTGTGTGTGTGTGTGTGTGTGTGTGTGTGTGTGTGTGTGTGTGTGTGTGTGTGTGTGTGTGTGTGGGGCAGATTGACGTTTATTGTCCTGGAGGCAGAACTGAGCGATTTCCCCTTAGATCGGCCAGCTGCAAAGTCAAAATTGGCTATATTGAAAAAATTCATCAAAACAAAATTGAGCTTTTTGGTCTTAATTTAAAGTTAGGGTTCGGCATTAGGGTGAGAAGTGATGTTAAGGTTAGGGTTAAACTCAGATTTGTAGTGACCACTCTGCAGAGCTGCGTCCAGAACAAGATTCATGTGAAAACTTGCGCGTGTGTGTGAGAGAGTGTGTGTATACGTGTCTGTGTGTGTGTGAGAGAGTGTGTGCATCAAATCAAATCAAAGTTTATTTGTCACGTGCGCCGAATACAACCTTACAGTGAAATGCTTACTTACAGGCTCTAACCAACAGTGTGAAAGAAAACGGTGTGTGTGTGTGTGTGTGTGTGTGTGTGTGTGTGTGTGTGTGTGTGTGTGTGTGTGTGTGTGTGTAGGTAAGTAAAGAAATAAAACAACAGTAAAAAGACATTTGAAAATAACAGTAGCAAGGCTATATACAGACACCGGTTAGTCAGGCTTATTGAGGTAGTATGTACATGTGGGTAGGGTTAAAGTGACTATGCATATATGATGAACAGAGAGTAGCAGTAGCGTAAAAGAGGGGTTGGCGGGTGGTGGGTGGTGGGACACAATGCAGATAGCCCGGTTAGCCAATGTGCGGGAGCACTGGTTGGTCGTGCCAATTGAGGTAGTATGTACATGAATGTATAGTTAAAGTGACGTGTGTGTGTGTGTGTGTGTGTGTGTGTGAGAGAGTGTGTGTGTGAGAGAGAGAGTGTGTGTATGCCTGTGTGTGTGTGTCCAGCATCCCGGCATCTGTGTCTCTCTGCCATATTGTCTTGTTAAACAGACTGCTGGTATGAAAACTCCTGTGGTCATAGTTCTCCAAGTCACTATCTTTCTTGTTTTACGTCCCCATGTGTCCCTCAACCTGGACTCTACTGTACGTTAACCTTTTTTACAAGGAAGTAAGTGGAAAAATGTAGGTGCAAGTGAAAAAATGTAGGTGCACACAAATACATTTAGGAGCACAATGAAATAATTTTGAGGTAATAAAGCTAGAATTCTTTATTTTTCTAAATTCTAAATTAAAATTTCAGGTGCACAGCAAAATATTTAGGCGCATGTGTGAATAGAATGGTGTCACTGTAGAGCCCTGTCAACCCAACCAGACCTAATCCACACACCGCAGAATCACATGCACACAACACCAGGCCAAAAGTTAAGAGTCATCAATCATCACCGATATTGTGTAACAGAGGATTAACACACACACCTCAGTACGCCACGGCTTCTAGTTTACATATCGTTCCCTGTCCTAATTGAATATTGTATGTGTATGTATATTACTGTAAATATTGATCACATTCCTTGTGTATGATCATATATTTTGATACATTGTGTCACGCCCTGACCTTAGTTATCTTTGTTTTCTTTATTATTTTGGTTAGGTCAGGGTGTGACGAGGGTGGTATGTGTGTTTTTGTCTTGTCTAGGGTTTTGGGTATGTCTAGGTGTGTGTGTGTAGTCTAGGCATTATGTATGTCTATGGTGGCCTAGATTGGTTCCCAATCAGAGGCAGCTGTTTATCGTTGTCTCTGATTGGGGATCCTATTTAGGTTGCCATTTTCCAGTTTGGTTTGTGGGTGATTGTCTATGTGATGTTGCATGTCTGCAATCGTTATATTTAGCTTCACGTTTGTTTTTGTTATTTTGTATTAGTTTGGTTATTATTCTTCGTTATAATTAAAGAAGATGTATTCACATCACGCTGCTCTTTGGTCTCCTCACTACGACGAACGTGACACATTGAATGTTAATATTGTGAAACTATGTGAAACATTTTTTACCTCCTGTTTCAGGAAGTGATGTCACTGAGTACTGCCCCTATATATATGACCTTCCACCCCCACCTGGGATATGGATGCCTGATGAAGACCTAAGGGTCGACACGTTATAAATAAACATCACCTGGGAGCATGAGCAGCAATGTGCAGTGTTTTCCTTTCTGTTTCCAACTCGAGAACAGCCTATTGCTGTCGTTATCAGCACACAGCACATTTGACTACAGAGTTTACATACTGTGTGTGACACACAAACACACACACACATTCCTTCAGTGCCCAACAAGCAACCGGTGCTTCTGTGAAGGGTAGAAATGAAGTCTTCTACCATCGGTGGAGAGCGCTTCTTGATTGGTGGATTGTGTGTATATGTGTGTGTGTGTATGGCATGTGTTGCATAAACTGGTGTGTTTGATGGACCTCACTATATTGACATCCATTCTCTCTAGTTGCCATGGTAGCCATACAATAATATGCACCTTGAAATGCCAGGTGCAGTCGTCTCTTATTCCCTCTTCAGATTTGATGAGCTGCTTTTGTTATTCGTCTCATCTGATGTTTGCGCTCCACTCCAGGGTATTTGATCTCTCTCTGTGTGTGTGTGTGTGTGTGTGTGTGTGTGTGTGTGTGTGTGTGTGTGTGTGTGTGTGTGTGTGTGTGTGTGTGTGTGTGTGTGTGCGTGCGTGCGTGCGTGCGTGCGTGCGTGCGTGCGTGCGTGCGTGCGTGCGTGCGTGCGTGCGTGCGTGCGTGCGTGGTTATGTGGGTGTGAATGCAAGAGTTCCTGTGTGTGTGGATGCAAGCATTACTGTGTGTGTGTGTGTCTGTGTTTGGTTTTACTATCCTTGTGGAGATCAGAAGTCCTCACAAGGATAGTAAAGCAAGGAACAATCTGACAAGTGGCGACATTTTGCCAGTTCCCACAATGAAAACGTTTTTTTTAGGCTTAGGGGTCAGGTTTAGGGTTAGGGGTCAGGTTTAGGGTTTGGGGTCAGGTTTAGGCTTAGGGGTCAGGTTTAGGGTTAGGGGTCAGGTTTAGGCTTAGGGGTCAGGTTTAGGGTTAGGGATCAGGTTTAGGGTTAGGGGTCAGGTTTAGGCTTAGGGTCAGGTTTAGGGTTAGGGGTCAGGTTTAGGCTTAGGGGTCAGGTTTAGGCTTAGGGGTCAGGTTTAGGGTTAGGGGTCAGGTTCAGGGTTAGGGGTCAGGTTCAGGGTTAGGGTTAGGGGTCAGGTTCAGGGTTAGGGGTCAGGTTCAGGGTTAGGGGTCAGGTTCAGGGTTAGGGGTCAGGTTCAGGGTTAGGGGTCAGGTTCAGGGTTAGGGGTCAGGTTCAGGGTTAGGGGTCAGGTTCAGGGTTAGGGGTCAGGTTTAGGCTTAGGGGTCAGGTTTAGGGTTAGGGGTTCAATCAGGGCTCTAAAGTGCAACCAGTTTTTATAAAATGTTTGTATATTTTGCTATGCGACCAGGAGTTGTATTTTGGGAGCACTGCGCGACTAGGAAAAAAATATCTCAGGAAATAGTTGCTGTGATGATAAGGCTGCACTTACCGTTGTTACAGAGTGCCCTAGAGAAAAAAGCGAGTACAGATTTGATAGCGTTATGGATTAACCATTACTACAGCAAAAACAGTTTGCTTCTAGCCCAACCAGGTCAAGATCTGACCCATATTACCGGTCAACATTTTTATCTTCCTATAGCAGATCGCCGGGACTGCATTTTATAATTCATATACCATGTCGCGAGTCGTTATAAAACAATTTGTTTACACTTTATTCAGTCATGTTACATCATTGATTAGCTAGCTAACAACCTGGTAACTGTACCAGTATATTCAAACATTTGGGGGCAAAGCAAGAAAGGAAAAGGGATAGCTTCTTCAAGAGATCAATGATCATAGTAATGAATGAATGACAGATCTCTTGCATTTTTCATAGCAAACTTTTTAAAGAGACAGTGTACAATTGTCTATATAATGCATCTCAATAGGAAAATAGTGATTTTACACAATGTAGAAACCAAATATTCCACAAATGACTTTGTAATTTCAATGACATGTATTCATATCAACATTTGAGCTTTTATAATAAACACATGTCTTCACAGTATTACATATTAGTTGCTAGGGCACAAAGTAGCTAGAATTCATGAAGGCCTAATATAGTGTAACGATGCACGCTGAGGGGTCAGGAAGCAAGTTCAGGGAGTGAGTGTTTTAATAAAGTTTCAACTGTTCTGCCTGCAGCTATGGAACCCTGACCTGTTCACCGGACATGCTACCTGTCCCAGACCTGCTGTTTTCAACTCTCTAGAGACCGCAGGAGCGGTAGAGATACTCTTAATGATCGGCTATGAAAAGCCAACTGACATTTACTCCTGAGGTGCTGACTTGCTGCACCCTCGACAACTACTGTGATTATTATTATTTGACCATGCTGGTCATTTATGAACATTTGAACATCTTGGCCATGTTCTGTTATAATCTCCACCCGGCACAGCCAGAAGAGGACTGGCCACCCCTCTTAGCCTGGTTCCTCTCTAGGTTTCTTCCTAGGTTTTGGCCTTTCTAGGGAGTTTTTCCTAGCCATTGCTTGCTGTTGGGGTTTTAGGCTGGGTTTCTGTACAGCACTTTGAGATATCAGCTGATGTAAGAAGGGCTATATAAATAGATTTGATTTGATTTGAATAAGTAAACATAATACGAACAGCGCACAGACAGGAAACAGAAACAATGACGTCTGGGGAAGGAACCAAAGGGAGTGACATATATAGGGCAGGTAATCAAGGAAGTGATGGAGTCCAGGTGAGTGATGATGCGCAGGTGCGTGTAACAATGGTGACAGGTGTGCGCCATAACGAGCAGCCTGGTGACATAGAGCCCGGAGAGGGAGCACACGTGACATATAGGCTGTATCTCAATCCATTGCTACCAATAAACATTTTTCATTTAGGGCCCTGGTTACAATTAGGGTTAGGCTTACAATTAGGGTGAAGGTTAGCGGTTAGAGTTAGGGTTTGAGGTTAGGGTTAGGGTTAGGGTTAGGGTTAGTGTTAGAGTTAGAGAAAATAGGATTTGAAATGGGAATCAATTGTTTGGTCTCCAAAGGATAGTAAAACAAACGTGTGCTGTGAGGGAGGGTGAGGGAGGGGAGAAGAGTGGAAGGTTCCTCTAGGGACACTCCACTTTAAGCTCTCAGCCTCTAACAATACATGACATGTACATGACATGACAGTTACATTTTGGGGGAGGGACAAAGATTGTTTTGTGCATAGAAGGTAATTGGTTGCACCAGGTCTTATTTAGGGGCTTCATAGCAAAGGGGATGAATACATATGCACGCACAACTTTTCCGTTTTTTTATTTTTATAATACCTACCAAAACTCAGAGAGGCAACAAAGAGAGGCAACAAAGAGACCATAGATAACCCTGAAGGAGCTGCAAAGCTCCACAGCGGAGATTGGACTATCTGTCCATAGGACCACTTTAAGCCTTACACTCCACAGAGCTGGGCTTTACAGAAGAGTGGCCAGAAAAAAGCCATTGCTTAAAGTGTTCACCAAAAGGCATGTGGGAGACTCCCCAAACATATGGAATAAGGTACTGGTCAGATGAGCCTGAAATTGAGCTTTTTGGCCATCAAGATAAACGCTATGTCTGGCGTAAACTCATCACCTCTTATCACCCCGAGAACACCATCCCCACAGTGAAGGATGGTGGTGGCAGCATCATGCTGTGGGGATGTTTTTCATCGGCAAGGACTGGGAAACTGGTCAGAATTGAAGGAATGATTGATGGTGCTAAATACAGGGAAATTCTTGAGGGAAACCTGTTTCAGTCTTCCAGAGATTTGAGACTGGGACAATGATCCTAAGCATTCTGCTAAAGCAACACTTGAGTGGTTTATGGGGAAACATTTAAATGTCTTGGAATGGCCTAGTCAAAGCCCAGACCTCAATCCAATTGAGAATCTGTGGTATGACTTAAAGATTGCTGTACACCAGCGGAACCCATCCAACTTGAAGGAGCTGGAGCAGTTTTGTCTTATTGGCTAGAGATGCCAAGCTTATAGAGACATACCCCAAGAGACGTGCAGCTGTAATCACTGCAAAAGGTGGCTCTACAAAGTATTGACTTTGAGGGGGGGTGAATAGTTAAGTTTTCAGTTTTTTGGTCATGTTTCTTGCTTGTTTCACACAAAAAAATATTTTGCATCTTTAAAGTGGTAGGCATGTTGTGTAAATCAAATGATACAAACCCCCAAAAAATCTAATCGGAAAAAATGCCAAGGGGGGGTAAATACTTTCGCAAGCCACTGTATACATAATAAGACATTTTTCATGTCTTTATTATTTTGGTACTTCTGTGAGCGTAATGTTTACTGTTCATTTTTATTGTTTATTTCACTTTTGTTTATTATCTACTTCACTTGCTTCGGCAATGTTAACATATGTTTCCCATGCCAATAAAGCCACTTGAATTGAATTGAATTGAATTGAATTGACAGAGACAGAGACAGAGACAGAGACAGAGACAGAGACAGAGACAGAGAGAGAGAGAGAGAGAGAGTTTTAAATAACCTTTATTGGGTCTGGGAACCCACAACACAATAAACACTCATACAAAACCATAGTTACACATCAATTAAAAACACAACACCAAATCCTCCTCCACAGTAACTAAACACAACCGCCTCTGAATACCCGTATACTCATAAACAGATCAATGTTGTTAACCATTTTGTAATAGGCAAACTCAACTCTCAGTCTCGCTGCCAACATCCCTTCCAGCATTCCCACCACATCCACAGACCCCTCTCTCCGAATACTGTTCTTTCGGGTCTTCCATATTGCTAATTTAGCTGCCCCTGACACAAAATTATGCAAAATAACTACACACCTTCGACTAAACTTGTATTTTAGCCCAAATAAAACTGTTAGGAAGAGAAAACCTCTCCCAGAGCTGAGAACCAGCTAGTGATCAGGTCAATCATCCCGACCGACCCAGGACACTGTAAGAGCAGATGTGCCAGAGTTTCAGACTCTGAATGGGCACCCTTCCCCAACAGTAGGATCCAGGTGTACCAGATGCATATTGGTGGCTATGGCTCCATGTATTATCCTCCATTGCAGGTCATCTGTCCTCTTTTCAATAGGCAGTTTATATAAAGACCGCCAACAGCCTTTTGGGGATGCACCTGGACCAAACACACCCACCTTCGTCAATTTTTTCCCTTTCCAGGGAAGAAGCACGGGACACTTTTACTCATAATCTGTACATGTCCTTCTTTCCCACCTCCTTGAACCCCCCCAGCTCCGGGGTATGGAAGGAAAGCAGCATCCCCACATCCTCCTCGAATGACCCCGCCGCAGCACTAACAATCAGTGCAGGGAACACATAATCCAGACCCTCCGTCCACCGATCAGAATTGGAAGTGCCAGTCACATACTGCCGATGAAGTACTGGCAAGGAATCACAGACCTCAGCTACGACCTTCCTCAGTAGGTGAGATGATCGGATCCCCGCTCTTTCTCCCAGCTCCTCCAACGATCTGCTCCTACTCCGCATCAGATGATGGCAGTGTTGTAAAAAAGAGGCTCTTCATAAAGTCACATCCCTGGTGGCGTGCCGGCCTTATGGGACTTGACAAAAACTCTCCAAGCCTGTTTAACAGACTCATAGAATGGAGTCAAGCCAGACAAATCACCCCCCTCCAGCTTTAAGAGGACAATATGCTTGTCTAAGCCCAAACAGCCCTCTCTCATCATCAATGTATAGGCTGTGTTGACCCACAGTACAACAGTCTTTGGGCTGCTTGAAGCTGGAAAGCCATGATCCTGGAAGAAATGTCCACCAGGCCTTGCACACCCTTGTGCAGTAGGGTACAGGGCCACAGCTTTAATCCAATGTTGTCCAGACCAGAAGAAATTGACAAGGGTCCTCTGAAGCTCTTGTATCAGACCCCTGGTGGCTGTAAAATCATTAGTCTGTGCCACAGTGGAGAGGCAGCTAGATTATTGGCTACCAGTACCCTTCCCCTATAAGACAGCTGGGGTAGCACCCATTTCCACCTTGACAATCTGGCACACTCTTTCTCCACTACACCCTCCCAGTTCTATTTCTGAAAGACATCGGAGCCTAGAAAACCCCCCAAAGTCTTCATCCCATCTCTGCCCCACTGAATCCCCCCTGGTAACCGTGGAGCGGACCCCGTCTGAAGCTGACCTGCCAACAGCGATTCGTTCTTTTCCCAATTGACTCTAGCTGAGGAGGCCCCCTCATACACCTTTAAAGCGTTTGAGAGAACCTTAACATCCTCACCCCCTGTAATAAAAACTGTCATGTCGTCTGCATATGCAGACAGTGTTATCGTGGGACCCTTCATTACCCCTGGCACAGAGAAACCAGTAAGCCTTGCGCTTAAAAAACAAAGCATTGGTTCAATTGCCAGACAATATAACTGCCCTGAAATTTTGGACGGGGATGGGGCAACTCAAACCACCCCCCACCTTCACCATACATGAGGCCCCAGCATACAGTAAACTCACCCAAAACCCCCAAAAATATCCCCAAACCCAAAGGCTTTCATTGTTTTGAACAAGTACTGGTGGTCCCCACGGTCAAAAGACTTCTCCTGATCCGAAGAAAGTAAACCCACATTCAGACAGTTTACAAATGTCTAAAACATCTGTTATCAGAAACAAGTTATCAACAATAGAGTGGTCAGGTACACAGTAGACTGGTCCTTGTGGACCAACAGCCCCAGATACTCTTTCAACCTGTTTGACAGACATTTAGATACAATTTTATATTCTGCACACAGCAATGCAGCAGGTTGCCAAATCCCCTTTTTTGGCAACAATGAAAGCACACCACGTTGACAGGATACAGGAAGAGAACCCCCCAATAGACCCCCAAAGTGCTTATAGAACTCAGATGGTAAACCATCGATGCCAGGGGCTCGTCCTGATGAGAGCTGCATAACTGCTGTGGACAGCTCCTGCAGAGTAATGTCAGAGTCCAAAGCAACTTCTGCTCAGGACCCAATTGAGGAAGTCCATGTAACAACTGTTCAGCATACAGAGAATCACAATCCTCTGCCTTATAGAGGGCAGAGTAGAAATCCACGGCATGTTGGCGCATTTCACTGTCATCCGTGGTCACCTTCCCATCAGGGAGACGAAGGCAGACCATCTGTTTGCGTTGTAATGTTGACTGTCCTAGGTTAAAAAAAACATTGAGCATCCATATCCTTGAGGGTAGCAAAACGAGACCTAATCTTGGCACCCTTCACACTTTCATGTAGAAACGATCTCAGTTCATGTCTCTTGTCCTGTCAATTCATGACTAGTCCACGGTCCTTCTGAGTGAGCAACTTCAAATCAATAGATTTGATTTCCTGTTCAAGGGCCCTGATAGTCTCTTTAACTTCAATTCGAGACAGAGCAGTATACTGTTGACAAAACAATCGTATTTGGGCCTTCCCAACCTCCCACCATTATCTCAAGGACTCAAAATTATATTTTGTAACCCTCCATTTTTCCCAAAACAATAAAAACCTTTCACAAAACATGACATCATGTAACAACTTAACAGTAAAATACCAGTAAGGTGATGACCTTCGTGGACAAGTGAATATCAACAGTAACAATATGATGATCAGAGAAACCCACAGGAGTAATGTCACACCTTCCAACCCTACTACGGTAGTGATCAGATACATACAACCTGTCTAACCTTCCAACCCTACTACGGTAGTGATCAGATACATACAACCTGTCTAACCTTCCAACCCTACTACGGTAGTGATCAGATACATACAACCTGTCTAACCTTCCAACCCTACTACAGTAGTGATCAGATACATACAACCTGTCTAACCTTCCAACCCTACTACAGTAGTGATCAGATACATACAACCTGTCTAACCTTGCTGCACTGACGCGACCTTCATTAACTTTTAACCATGTGTACTGCCTAACTTTTGCATTCCTTACTCTCCACACATCAGAAAGCTCAAACTCAGTTAATAGACCAGACAGGCAAGTAGCTGACCGCAGGTGAGGTTCTTCAGCGGTGCGGTCAACAGTAAAATCCACTGTACAGTTCCAGTCCCCCCCTAAAACCATACACCCCTCTTGGTCACACTGTCTTAAGGTTTCCTTTATTTGATCAAATACAGCAATACATTGCATACATTAGGAGCACGAACATTCCCCCCCAAAATACAAATAAACATAACATCTGCCTTGACCAATAAAACCCAACCCTTGTCAAGCTCTGTTGTAGATACCACAGTCACCCCTAAGCCTGAGGAAAACAAAATTGCCACCCAGCACTGAAATTAGTACCATGACTGAGTATATGCTGCCCCTCCCACCACATTCCCCAGTCAACCTCATTAGCCTAATCACTATGTATCTCCTGTAGAAAAACTACATTAAGCCTTTTCTGTTTTATTACTTCTAATACCCAGGCCCTCTTATTCCTGTCCCTTCCCCCATTAATATTGAGAGAACCTCCCCTTAGTAACTCCATATAGAAAAGAGAAAGGAAAAGCAGAAGAAACCACAGAGAAACCAGATTAAGAGAAAAAAACACCCTATGAGGCATGATCATCATCATTATTTTAATTTTCTCTTAACCTGACCATGTTTCCCACTACCTTTTGCTGCCATGACTGCACTAACACATTTCCTCAAGCGAAAACGCTTCTTCTCACTCAGCTGGTCTAACCCCACCGTCTTCTGTAACATCACAGCTGAACTCACAAACTTATCAACATCAAAACAATCTGCCGAATTGACAGATTTCCCAAAAGTCTGATCCAGGATCCCATTTATCTCCTCTAGATTGTAAATTGAGTCGTCGACCAGCTGCTATCATATCAAGAGAGATGTCCATATACTTCTCCTGATCCTCCTCAACTGAGGAAACACAGACCTCTGAATCCCCTCAGCCACATCACTCTCAACACTCCCCACTTGCACCCAGCATCTCCTCCATTACCTGAGAGACTAGCCCCACCTGAACCCCCTCCTGTACCCCATTACTTGTACTGGGCATCTCCTCCATTACCTTGGTGACTAGCCCCACCTGAACCCCCTCTTGTACCCCATTACTTGTAGTGGGCATCTCCTCCACTACCGTTGAGACTAGCTCCACATCTAGCTCCACATGAACCCCCTCCTGTACCCCATCACTCGTACTGGGCATCTCCTCACCAGAGGAAATGGCTCCCCAGATCCGTCCTTATTGCCTACAATAATATTTTTCTGCTGCATAACAGACGCTATGTTCCCCTCTGGTACAAGTTGCAACTCCGTACCCTCAACACAGACAACTTGTTCCTCAACAACAGGTTCTTGTGACTGCTCTACCACTGTCAGTCCACCTCTCCCTACATCAGTGGGCCCAAGCGTTAAGAGGACCACCTGCGCCCCTCCCTCCGCCTTTTCACTTTTCAGAGAAAAAAGCGGCATAACTTGAATAAACATACCTTTAAAAATCAAGA